>NW_015544180.1:400047-410439 GCF_001515605.1 Sinocyclocheilus anshuiensis
GCATTCATTTGTGCATGCATCACTTTTTAATGCATATTGGCACAGGGTTTTGTTGCGGTTCAGGCAGGGACGGATTATGACTTGCCGAGGCCCCGGGGCCAATTATCTCCAAGGCCCCCCACCCCACCATACCAGTTTTTTTTCCGTTCTTTCCCTTAGCTGTGCATTCACAGTAACAGAAAGTGGAAGTTACGATCATGAATATTCAAACCGTTACTCCGCGTCAAATGCCTGCGCTATAAAAGCACATTGTACAGGGTTTACAGAATCAATATAGGATTAATACACTTTTCTGATATTTTTCTCTCTACAAGTCTAATAGCTACAATGAATAATCAACAATGCGGCAAATTGAGGCGTATGAAACACGTCTTTAATTAATTAACTGTCAAATCAAATATACACATATTTAATGCATCATGAATCAAAAAATGATTTGTCACTAAACAACTCTGTGACAAACATCACATATAAAGTTTAAACATCAGATCATTACGTATAAGAAAATGCAATTAAAAAAAAAAACACACACAATTACAAACATTTTTTTGCAGGTCCTGACAATTATACAAACCAGCATGGTTACAGAAACAATTTCTTACAGGAGTCTCTTTCTTGTCTTCCTCTTCGCAAAGTCATCCACCACTTCATCGAAACTGAGCTCTTTTAAGAGTTCGGACTCAATGGCCACGAGCGACAGAGGGTTGAGACGTTCTTGGCACATTCTCGTTCTCAGTTCGTTTTTAACTCGAGACCTTTTAGAAAATGAGCGCTCTCCCTCGCAATTCGTAACCGGCAGTGTTAGAAAAACTGTTAACGCAATGTACACGTTTGGAAAAGTTGATTGTAAATTCAGATTAATAATTGGTGTTGTTTACAGTCGGTCTAAAGATTCTAGTCGTAGAATTTAAAAACCAGCTGTAGCCAGTCGTCCTCACAAAGATTGTATTAAACATGTTTAATATTTGCGACTGGCGGCGCCGGCGACTGTCTATGCTCTGGAGATGCATCCCCTCGGCTGTCAAACATCATTCAGCCTTATTTTTCTGATTTTGTCAAACACATCTTATTTTTAGTGTTTTTTTTTTGTAATAGGCTATAAGTTAACACATTGCAAGTTAATTGTTTTTAGGCTATTCATTTTGCAGACGGAAAAAAGTGAAACTGAATTCTGTAAAAATCCAGAATAAGCTCTGATTTCTATTTTTTTTCCCATAACATTAAGCATCCTTTTATTTCAACCTGGAGACTAATAAATGTTAAACAGGAAGAATAAAAAGGTAGCTTATATATAAACTGCGCTTATTTATGACTAAATAGGCTTCCTAGCCTATATTAATTTTAATAAAACGGTTTGTTCCATTCCTCGATTATGATTGGTCAGCAGCTGTGTTTTATTCATGATACAGCACGGCTTTGATGTTCCGAAAATGAACGAAGGTCTTACGGGTTTGGAACGACAAAAAAAAGAGCCTTTTTGCCCAGAATTAACTAATTCGTTTTTAAGGACTCATTTGACAATAACAGTCTACATTATTGTTTGATCATAGTAAAAAAAAAAAAACTTCACACAGAATGTTTTTACTTTGAAAAAATGCGAGACACGAGGAGTGGAATGGGGGTAAAACGCATTTTAGGTCAAGTTTTAAAGTTTTTAGAACGCCGTGTCATGCGCGAGACACTGCAAAAGACTGCAAGACGCGAGCGCAACGGGTATACACGTCTGTCTAGCGCTTGTTTACATAGAAAAACAATGTAAAAGTAGCGCATTGGAATGGAAAAACGCGTTCTGTGGCCCCCAAGTGAGTTTAGCCAAAATTTTAAATCTTTACTATGCTAAAACAGACACAATTGCTCTCTCTATGCCCCCCTTATTCACATATCTTTATTTTTAATTTTACTATCTGTGTACTGTTGTTGTCTCAGAGTCTGCACTATAAGCTTTTTCTGTCACCAAAACAAATTCCTTGTGTGTGCAATAGCAATAAATCTCTTTCTGATTCTGACAAATAGTACTTAATCCTATACCCTTTACAGAAAGAAAGAAGCTCAAAGAGTGGTTCAAATAAATATAATTTGAAACCGTATGGGACAGACAATGATTCTACACAGGGCTGTCGCCAGCGGGGCAAAAGGTGGTGACATTTCTAAGGGCCCCGGGCTTGAAGGGTCTCTCCTTCCGGAACACGTTTTCAAGGGGGCCCACAGCAACAACCTGCATTGGGCCCCTGATACCCGAACTACAGTCCTGGTTCTATAAAAGATTTGTAGGCCTTCATATTTACAGGGCCCAATAGTAACAGGAGTGCCTGAGAGCCCTCACAGACCAAAAGCCTTGTTCAAGAGGCATTGTATAGGCTAAAGGACACATATATTCAAGCATAAATAAACATATGTTTTGATTGTTGATGGGTTTTTCGTACCAAACTGGATCGCGCAACATTAAAGCCCAGGACCCCCCCGGGCTCCTGGTAGTCAAGGGCCCCTGGGCACTGGCCCCATTGGCCCAGTCAGTAATCCATCCCTGCATTTGAATATGGTAAACATTCAGTACTATGTTATAGATCAAATATACCATGATGTAAGATCTGATTGGACCATATATAGACTGTGTAACCAGTGGGGAGTGGTATTCTTTGAAATACCATGGTAATCATTCAGTACAATGGTATTATAGTGTGTTTTTGTAAGCGTACTATAGTATAGTACCATGGTATTCTTTGAAGTGTCTTGAATGCATAAGGTAAACATTCAGCACTATGATATATGTCAAAATACCATGGTATTACTATCTGATACTCTCATTACTAAGGACATTGTAACCAATGGGAAGTGGTATTCTTTGGAATACCATATTATTCATTCAGTACCATGGTATATATCAATGTACTATGGTATTAATGTGTTATTAAACATGTATTATACTAATACCACATTTTCTGGACATGTACCATTGCAATATAATGGTTTTTGGCCATTTTTGGGGTAGCACTAGTCATTCTTTGAATTGCCTTGAAGTAACATGGTATATGAATATGGTAAACATTAAGTACTATGGTATATATCCAAAATATCATGGTATTACTACTGTTATTCTCTGAATGGACCACTTAAGGGCAGTCTAACCAATGAGGAGTGGTATTCTTTGGCGTACCATGGTAAATGAATATGTACCATATGTCAACATGGCATTACCATGTTTTTCTGTACAATATGCTGTAGTAATACCATGTTTTCTAGACATGTAACATGGTAATACTGTGGATTTTAGCCAAGTATGCATATGTAAATATTCAGCACTAGGGTATATATATATCAAAAATACCATGGCATTTCCATCTGATACTCTGATTGGACCACAAAAGAACAGTCTATCCAATGGGAAATGGTATTCTTTGAAATACCATGGTAAATAAAGGTGATAATTATTCAGTACCATGGTGTTAGGTCTATAGTAATAGCATGTTTTTTGGACATTGGCAGTAACATGGTTTTCTTTCAAGTAGCTTGTAAATACCATGGTATTTGAAAGTGGTTTTCGTTTAGTTGCATTTGTACAGTATACATGCCATCTGAGGCTAGTTGTAAGGTGAAAAGAATCCAGCCTCTTTAATACTGAGGATCTCTGAGCTGCCATGATGAGATATTTGCATGTGTGTGTGTGTTCAGTGGGGTTTATCTGAATCCCACTGAACACACACACACTCGGTTTCTGATGTCGACACACACACACTCGTCCCGACATCAGAAACCGCTTCTCTATCTATAGGTTCACAATGAGTTAAACGGTCTGGTCTGATATGATATCACACACACACACACACACACACACACACACACACACACACACACAAAGTCTGAGACATAATCAGAGAGAGAGAGACGGATGGTCTGTTTGTTATCTGAGAGTACAGTGAATCCTGAAACCTGTCAAAAACATGTTTTTAGCACCATTAAGATTTATTGTGTTGATTTTGCACAC
This sequence comes from Sinocyclocheilus anshuiensis, assembly GCF_001515605.1. Taxonomy (NCBI): domain Eukaryota; kingdom Metazoa; phylum Chordata; class Actinopteri; order Cypriniformes; family Cyprinidae; genus Sinocyclocheilus; species Sinocyclocheilus anshuiensis. The sequence continues at coordinate 404,030 of NW_015544180.1, forward strand.
ATAACTTAAGTAAAAAAAAAAAACTTAAGCACATTTACCCCCAAATCGTCATTATTGTAATGCATAAATAAATAAATCCAATTACTAAAATACAGTAGGAAAAATCATTTTACCTGAAAACATTTTGTTTAAATCTGCAAATAAATAATGCAATAAATAAATAAATGCAGCACAACAAATACTGTCATGATGTACAAACATTTTACAGTTAATTTGCTAAGACTTTACAGTAAGGTCCCATTAGTTTGCATTAGTTAATGCATTAACTAACAATAAGCAAGACATTTGTTACTGTATTACTATTTATTAATCTTTGTTAACGTTTGTTAATAAAAATACAATAGTTCTTTGTTAGATCATGTCGGCTCAGATCCATTAAATGATATTAAAAGATACATTTTAATAATGCATTAGTAAATGTTGAAATTAACTTTAACTAAGATGAATAAATGCTTCAGAAGTATTTTTAATTGTTAGTTTATGTGAACAAATGAAACCTTAAGTGTTACAGTTATATTAATATATTAGTATTTTTTCAATTTCAGAGATTATTTGACATATACAGTAATGAGAATTACTAAAATCAAACCAAAAAAGAATACATTGTAACAAAAAGTATGAAGATAAACTATATTTCAACATGCACATACATTTTAAGATCATGCAAACATTAATCTGTCCGTAAACAGCCTCATTTGGCCACAGAATTTAGGGTGAAATGTGTTTATGTCATGAAATTAATGCCACAGTGCAGAGAAATCCTAAAAAATAGGTTTAATTTATGCAAAATAGAATTGCTTGGCACTGTGTGTGAGTGTGTTTCAAACATGTGACATATTTTTCGCTCGGTGTGAGAATAATTGCCCTCAACGTATTTTGCCGAGTCCCTCGGGTCTCGTGCATCACACACACACACACACACACACACACACACACACACACACACACACACACACACACACACACTTTGTGTGTTGGTTATTCAGTTAACACCCCTCCCAGCTCCGCTGCACTGTTGCTGCCATATGATGCAACACACCGTCTCAGAGGTCAAAGGTCACGCCCATCATGCAGCAGGGTACCGCATGCACATTAGGAGCTGATGCAGGAGAGTTTAAGGTGCATGCATGTGGCTTTAAATTAGATTTAAGTCGGATTTTTCATCATTATTGACATGCTTTTTCATCATTGCCTGAGCTCAACAGTGTTCATTTCTGAAATAGACCCACAAAGCTGGCGATTTTTGCTGTGACGCAGACTCCAGCAGATTTCCCGGAAGTCTCTTGTTTAATTACTGAAGGCGTCCGATGCACATTTTCTCCTGATGCGCAGAGCCATTAGTACAAATAGTTGGAGGAAATCCCGAAAATCCCAGCAGAAGGCGCATGCAGTGATAACTCGGGGGCTGTTTTGCGGACAGCAGTGTTCTGCTGGCACCGGGATGCTCTTAGGTTAATGAGGCTCAGATTATGGGGCTGGTGCGGTAAATGATGGGTTTGCACCAAACGGTGGGCAGGAGGCCCAGATAATGCCATTTCATTACAGCTCAGACTGCTTTTTCAGCCCGTCATCATTCAGACGGATCATCTGGAATTAGAATTGAAGGTGATCAGACTCTATTCAACTCTTATTAAAAAGAGAAATATAATGCACAGAAGTAAATATTTACCTTTTTTTTTTGTTGTTGAAGAAAATGTACTTGCTTATGCAAAACTCACCAGCTAGGGTTATTATAGTTTAACTATAACTAAAACTAAAACCATAAAAAAACTTTTTTTTTTTTTACTTAAAGATAAAAAAAATGTTAGCTGAAATTAAATATAAAAGTTTGCACATGATAAGAAATAATAAGAAACACCAGTAACGTTTTATAATAAAATCTAATTTGTTTACATTAGTCAACACTAACAATAAACAATATTTTTTACAGCATTTATTAGTTAGTTAATAAAAATGCATTTCTTCACTCTTGGTTCATGTGCATTAGCTAATGTTAACAGATTCAACTTTTGATTTAAAAAATGTATTGAATTAACATTAAGTAACATTATTAAACAGCTGTAGAAGCATTGCTCATTTTTACTTCATGGTATATCAAAAATACCATGATATTACTAACTGATAATCTGATTAGGCCACATAAGGACAGTGTAACAAGTGAAGATTGGTATTCTTTGGAATACCATGGTAAGTGAACATGGCAATCATTCAGTACCATGGTATTAGTGTGTTTGTCTGGACATGTGCTGTAGTAATACCACGTTTTCTAGACATGTGCCATGGTAAAATCTTTGGTCGTATATTGGGGTAGTGCCATGGTACTCTTTGAAGTGCCTCGAAGAAACATGGTATATGAATATGGTAAACATTCAGTACTATAGTAAATATCAAAATATCAAATGCATATCTATATACATAAAAAATACCATGGTTTTACCATCTGATACTGTGATTGGGTTTGAGTTAAATGAGTTATGAGTTAAAATTCCCCCTTATGTGTTTTCCTGTTGTGATAGTTTGCTTTGACATCCCGTCTCATGCCTCATGACTGTAATATTTAAAAGCATCTCTGTGTGAAGTATGACTGGGGGTCCATTACCGCAGCTGAAGTGTTTTTGCTCGGCTGATCTCTGCTCAGAGTTTGGCAGCTGGTTCCCGATCGGCTCCATCTGTCCGCATGAGTTTGCCGGGCTGCTCTTCTCTGTGGGGTTTCTGGGAAGCTTTTACAGCATTTAAGGACGGAAAACAATTACTGTCTAAAATGAATCACGCGAGTCACAGTGAAACAAACAGACAGCGAGAGTGGCTTTCTTCAGGAAAACTAGAGACGAGCTGCAGCCTTCTGCTGCTTTACGTGGAAGACTCATTTAATGAAGATAATAATGCTCCGTGGATTCATTATGCTGAAACAGAATATTTCTGTTGCCGGATGTTTAGGTATCATCATAAACAGATGTCACTTCAGACATCAGTAAATTTAATTTGGTATCTGTTGAAAAAACTATTTATTGTGCAACATTAATGAGAAAGGATATTTGCATAGTTTGACACAGCAGAATGAAACTGCACACTGAAAACGCAGCCTGGTCTCATTGTTTATTCATATGACAACTGAATACAATATGATAAAATGTTAATGCCGCGATTTCAATACTCATAAGGATTCATTTGTAAGTCTGTAAAGTTGTTCATATGTAAATAATGTACCTTTTAGGTGCCGTCAAAAGTAAATGTACGTTTTATAGAACCACATTTTATGTCAAATACATATGAATTCTCATGAGATCATGTTGGAAAATGTCACAAGTTGTAAGTGTTATGTGAAATACGCTACTTTTATGTCTTGAGTTCATAGGCGGAGAGTGAACCAATTCCACGGTAAGGCTAAAAGTAGCCTAATGTTAGTGTAATCTAGTAACAGTAACATACCAGACATGAGTGTCGTGTCATCCGACATTTTTAATACGACTGGATTTGTAGTAAACTTGATCATAATTTAATAGTGCTGTCAAACGATTAATCGCGATTAATCACATCCAACATAAACGTTTTTGTTTACTCAATATATGTGTGTGTACTGTGTATATTTATTATGTATGTATAAAGACACACACATAGTATATATTTTGAAAATATTTACATGTATATATTTATAGTCATATAATTTATATTATATATAAATATATTTAATATATAAACATGACATATTTTTCTTAAATATATACATGTTTGTATTTATATATATACATAATAAATATACACAGTACACACATATATTCAGTAAACAAAAACGTTTATTTTGGATGCGATTAATTGCGATTAATCATTTGACAGCACTACAGTTTAATAAAAACATTGTAAGTTACTAATTATAACGTTTTCACTTTCACGGTTATTCAAACAGCGAATAAATTATACAGAGAAAGCTTGCAAAGAACATTTAGTACTATAGTAAATATCTAAATATCAAATGATGAATATCTTACTTACATCTTACTTAGATCATAAGATGTAACTTAGCAACTGCACTTAGTTGTTTATGATGAGAGAATTCGCGAGAGAGCAGAATTCAGTCAGCGCAGTGAACAAAACTCCAGTGTTTCAGCGATGACTCATCTGAACGCCTCTGATTGGCCGCTGCATTCATAAACTCAACAGACTTGTCTGTGATTGGTTAGAATGTGCAAAGCTGTAAAAACGCGTAAAAAGAAATATGATGCAGCATGAACAGATTTTTAATTTAATGCTGCAGTCAACATTTTTCAATTCATTTTCTTTTTATTCACGACAGCTGTAATCGATTTAGTGTAACTGACTGTGCAGCGGCATTTTGTCCCAAGCCCCCGTTGATTTCCGACCCTTGACCGTTCGCTCCACTTATGCTTGAGTTTCATTTCATTTGAGCTTCAGTCTTATATGTGTCTGAGAAAAGTACCTTTTTAAAGAAAATAACAGGGTGATTTTATGCTATTGCAAATGCTAACTATTACAACTATATCAAAATATTTGAGCAGTGTTGTTTTAGTATCATTTGAGATAGTCATAGTGTTTATTAATATTTTAGTTTTTATTTTCATATTTTCAGTTTTCATTTTAATTTGAAGGTTTTAATCATTTTATTGTGTGTTTTAGTCATTGTTATTTAATATGTCCGTATAATAATTATATATATATTTTTTAGTTTTAGTTATTTTATTACATCAAATTAAACTAAATGAAAATTAGAAATGTTGCCTTGGCAACTAGCTGAAATAAAAAATATTTTTTAAAAATTCAGTTAAGTTTATTTTATTTTATTTTATTTTAAGTTTTATTTTATATATTTTTTTTGTTTTAGTTTTAGTTAACTATAATAACCCCAGATTTGAGTTATATATTTGGCAAAATTTTACCATTAGGGATATATAAAACAAACCTTTTATTTATTATATTAAATTTGTAATGCAATAAAGGCACACATTCCATGTTCTTAAATATAAATTTGATTTAAATGATTTTTTTTTGTAGTTTAATTTTCAATGTATTGCAAATGTGTGGTTGCAGAAATTAAATAAAAAAATTAAATAAAAATATTAAATATATTTTTAAATTACTGATTTATTCATAGCTTAACTAATGAAGTAATCAAGAGTCCTTCATGCTGCTCTTGTACTTGTAGCTTGCAAATCTTTATTAAATATGAATATTTCGGTGAAAGATCTTCTTCATCCATCATGTTTATGGTAAGTGGAATTGCTCTGACATGGTTTTCACATTTTATACTCACTGTATGAACCACAGTGGAACTCAAAAAGTGTCGGTCCTGAGTGAATGTACTGCCGTGGGTTGGTGATCTCTCAGGTTATCTCTAGTGTCATTGACCCGATGGGTCGGTCAGAGAGAGTTTAACCTCAGTCGATAGAGCCTGATCCTTAGGAGCGATCATTCACGGGGCGAGCGGCGTAAACGTGTCAGCAGCACTAACACTGCCGCCGGTGTGGTAATGGAAACACGCGCTTTTGTTGAGGATCAATAAGAGAGCTGAAGGCAGACGAGAGCGCAGAGATGCGGCGTTTGATCAGTCAGTCGATGCCAAGTGAGCGTCTTCTGTTGCTGAGTAATCATACAGCTAAAAATACAACACTTCTGATATAGACTATTCCTTTCTTAATGTCATGAATCAAGACGCTGGTCACTTTCAACATGTCAAGCTTTTATATGGCTGCTTTAGATTTTAAAATATCTTTTTGGTTTATTCTTGGCTTGGTTTGTTGTAGCGACTCATAAAATCTGTTTATTTCTGTAATATTCTTGATCAGGTGACTCTCGTAACGAAACAAAAGATTTTACTTATTACTTCTTATTTGACTGGGTATATATATATATATATATATATATATATATATATGAACATGTATGTTCATTCCAGTAATGTAAATTTTGAGAAAAATTGTGTTTAATTGTCCTTAAAATAATGTCACAATATCTCAATGGTCCTAAAATTAGGCTTCCATTTCTGTATGCATAATCAATAGTCTTATTTTTTGCTGTGGTCAAACAGCTGGACATGTTTTGACAGGTTTCATCTCTAGATTGTGTTTCATGTGTATCTGGTTTCCAGTGTGAATGTTGCAAAATGAGGCACAGTGTTAATTCTGAAAGCACATAAACGCCCAAGGACATCTGAGCTTCTCCGATCGATTAGTGATGTCTGCCAATCAATGCTAATGATGTTTGATGATTAAAGCTGCTGCAAGCCAACTTTTTCTATGATAAATATATAGTTCAGTCATGAAACTCTAGATGGCGCAGGCTGACGGGTTGTTAACGTAACCGATGATATTCAGAGAGTTAAACGACTTGGCACAAGCTGATTGGTTCATGCTGCATATGCAGCCAATGAGCTTACTGCCTTGCATTTATATGGCTGG
>NW_015544180.1:419108-425898 GCF_001515605.1 Sinocyclocheilus anshuiensis
GCTACGGGGTTATTTTATATGCTATTTGTGCAGCAGCAGTATGTCTTAAATACTCACGGCACCATATCGCCGTATGCATTGGCAGTAGTAAGTTCCTGTACTTGCTTGCAGCAGCAGCAGCAATAATCTACAACTACAGCAATAACCAACAGCAGCAGCAATTCTAAAGATCTGTTTCGCCAAGACCAAATACATTAACATTGTCATATCCATCACCATGCTAAAATCTTCCGAGAGTTGCCATGATTGAAATATAGTTATGTTCAACTAGAAACGAATAAAGCAACTTTTTAAGTCATGAAACTTTTTGCTGAATTCGGATTGGCTGAGAAGGCTTTAGAGGGCGGGGCTCGGAGTGTGATTGATGGGATGAAGAAGGTCTCATCTCTTTATAATAATATGCACTGACAAATCATTTACAATAAGTACATAACACGCACGGCCCGTTCCTCTGTGTGTGAATGAACATCTGCTGGAGTCTCACAGAGAGACAGAGAGTCTGTCAGCGAGACGAATGAGAGCGGATTATGTGTTCAATCGCAGACGTACAGAGAGAACTGAAGGACAGCAGCAGCAGCATCTCTCTGTGTGTTTCGTCCACACGAACCCAGCAGACGGATGCGTTTGTGTCGTGTTCAGTGCTGCAATAATGTGCCAAACTGCTTCAAACACAAACTCAGTGACATTCACACACTTTAATTAATATTAAATAGTTTCTGGTTTGTTTTTCTCATTGTTTTATCATTTAAAATCATTCTTTTTTTGTGTTTGTGCCTCTTTCTTCACTATAAATGATGCTTACTGTGATATTTTTTGTATCTGATTTAATGGCATGACTGAGTTGATCCTGTCTGACCTCTGTTTTCTCTCTCTGTCTGTTTGTGTCTCTGTCTTCGGCCCAGAAGGATCTTCCTCTGCCCCGTAAGAACAGCAGGTGAGTCTGTTTTCAGTAATAATAAAAGATAAATAAATGCTTCCTTTGCGTCTTTTTATTCTGATTAGATGCATGTGGTGTGGATCAGGGTTTAATACATAAAACAATGAGTAGTTGCATCCTGACAGTAAGTGTAGTAACTGTGGTATTTTAGAGGTTACCATGGTAAATTGCCATATGGGTTGATATTGTGTGTGTTACAAACTCAACACAGTGTTTTTCATGTCATTGAGATACTATTATAATTTGTGTACATTTTTTAAAATTAGATTTTATTTTTGTTTTCTGTTTAATTTAAAATTTTAGCTAAAGTTTTTGTGATTTTTTTTTTGGTAATTTGTTTTAGTTTTTTCTTTTTTTAAAATGTCTATACTTGTCTATACAGGTTTTGTAAATTTTTATTTATTAGTGTATTTAGTTTTAATTATTTTAGTCCTTAAAGTTAAACTAAACTGAAATTAGAAATATGAAATAAAATAGTTTAAGTTTTTTTAAATGTATTTTATTTATTTCAGTTAACATTTATTTTATTTCAAGTTATGAAAATGTTTTTTTTAATGGTTTATTTAGTTTTAGTTTGAGTTATTTTAGTACTTGGAGTTTACAAAAATGAGAAATGTTGTCTTGGCAACTAGCTGAAATAAAATAATTCTAAGTTTTTTTTTTACATTTTATTTTATTTCAGTTAACATTTATTTTATTTCAAGTAACAAATGTTTTTTTTTATGGTTTGTTTAGTATTAGTTATTTTAGTACTTCAAGTTAAATCAAAGAAAATGAGAAATGTTGCCTTGCCAGCTAGCTGAAATAAATATCTTTAAATTTTTTTTATTTTGTTTTATTTCAGTTAATGTTTATTTTATTTCAAGTAATAAAAAAAAGTGTTTTTCTGATTTTAGTTGTAGTTAACTCTAATAACCCTGACTCAACCTGTCTTTCTTTGTCAGGTTGCATGTCTGTCTCTCTCTCTCTCTCTCTCTGTCCATTTCTTTAAAAGCTTTCTTTTTCACTCATTTACTTTTTTCCACGATTCTCAGTTATATCACCATGACCTCTGGGAAAAAGCATATTGCACTTACATTTTGAAACACACACACACTCACACACACGCACGCACGCACGCACACACACACACACACACACTCAGCAGCATCTTGTGAACGGATGTGCTGCACCTGCTCCCCCTCTTTTAATGCTCGTCTTGGTATCCTCCGCTGCCCTCGAGATTTTACCCAGAATTCCCCGCTGCACTCTATTTTCCAGTGTGCAGGCAAAGGCAGACGGTCTCTAAGCGCTCTCCATCTGATGATGTTTGTGATGCACGCTGCTTGTTTCTGAGCGTTCGGCTGCTTTGTGCTCTCAGTCATGCAGCGCGGTGTGTTTCGGCGCACTAAAAGGTGAAATTATTTCCAAATCTGTTTTAAATGTGGTTTTACTACACATGAGGATATCGCTGAGGTCATTGTTTACCTGCAGCCTGTGACACACTAACTGTATTAGTGCAGGAGGTTTAACACGTTAGTGAACGTTCTGATTAATGCATCTGGCTTCATATGATATTTCATGTGTATAGTGTATATATTTTGGCGTTTGATTGAATTGAATGAAAATTTGTATTTGAAACTTGTGTATTTGAGCCAATAACTATGACTCAAAATGAACTACATTTACTTTTTTGTTGAGTCTCATGAGTGTTTTTAGTAACAAAGTCCTGCGAACACTTTTGCTTCATATATTACTTGTGGATCATTTGAATGTGTTGGTGAATAACTGATCTATTAGCTTCTAGTCTTTGTCTTAAATCCTCCATGATGATGCCAAAAGTCTCAATAGTTGTTGTTCTCGAACGCTGAAATTAGGAGGTACTGTCTCTTTAAGAGAGGTACCGTGTTTTTAACGTTGACATATGAAATAATAGACAGAATTTTTATTTTATTTTTTAGTGGAAGTTTATTGAATCTTTAGACAAAATATTGGAAAAATCTTTTTTGTTGAGTATCATATTTGATACATTTAGTCTGCTATAGTGAAAATAGAGTTTTACTCAGAGGCCCAAACTGAGCAAAACTATGCAATTTGGTGCATATACTGATATTTATATGGCCAAAAAGTAAAATGGGATTCTGATCAATGAGATCTTTATAACGGGTATAACAGATTACTTACATAAAATGATATAAATATCAGATGTCACTCTATATATCCCCCAAAAAATGTCTTAGTAAGATATTTAAATGCTTAGTTTAATGAGCAAAACATATAATGCAGTGCAATACAAGGATGACTGAGAGATTAACAAATCAACGTTCCTCAAAAGATGAGATGTGAGATGTTTTGGAGGCTTGTGAAGATCATTCCTCCGTTGAGGAACAGTGAAAGTAAAGCTTCTAGAAACAAACGTTTAGAAGGGGTGCTGTCACTTTAAGAGAGATAATGTGTATTTAATAAGGACGCTGTCTCTTTAAGAGAGGGACGGGGTCTCGGGTCGCTCTGTTCAGGATGATCCCTAAAGACTGTTAACTAACCGTCAGTCCACACTTTAGGCAGTTTATTAAGCATTTTTCAGCTGTTTTTCAGCTTTGCTCAGTGTAGCTGATTTCAGCTTTTACTTTCCTTGTGGGGACATTCGCTGCTTACAATGTAGATAAAGCCTGACACACACACACACACACAGACACACACACACTGTAATGGTGTGTAATGGCTCTCATACAGTCACTCGAGGCGTATCAAGTATCTCTCTTTTACTCTCTCCTCCATTAGCTCTCTCTCTCTCTCTCATCTGTTTATCTGTATGTCTCTCGTCCAGAGTTTCTTCAGAGCGCCGGCTCACATAGAGTCAGATTGATGACTGTAGAAACTGAATTTTCTGTATCGCTCTTGTTCTTCTGTAGGGCACACACACACACACACACACACACACACACACACACACACACACACACACACACACACACACACGCACACACCTGGTGCGAGCCCCGGAACACCAGCAGAGCTGACGGACCAACATGCCTCTCTGCAACCCCTCGCCCACTACACACACACACACACACACATACACACACACAGCAGTTTCTCTGTTCTCGGCTCTGATGTGATTTTGTCTGAACATAATTTGATCTAATCAAGACATCTGATGATGGAAAACAAATCTGAAAACAATTCATTCTTAAAATAAAATATTCCTTTTAATCATTAGAGTTAGGGATGAGCTACGATGTTCGGTTGGTTATATTTATTAATTAGCGAGGTGATGCATTTTTTTTATTACAGTTGTATTTGAAGTTTCATTAATTAATTTATTTGTACTTATTAATCTATTTTTAAAGTTTATTTATTTTCATTTGTATTTATCTATTTATTCTAAGTTTCTTTCAGTTTGTTTGTTTGTTTGTTTCTTTATAAATAAATGTTTTAAAAGTTTTATTTACTCTTATGGTTTAAATTTTTTATTTTCTAATTGTGTTTTATTTATTTCGAAGTGTCTTTCATTTATTTGTATTTATTTGGTGAATTAAAGTTTTATTTAAAATGTATTTATTTATTATTATTTAAAAGTTTATTTGACTCTATTTTATTCTTTTCTCTTTTTAAAAAAAATTGTATTGTATCGTATTTTTTATTTTTATTTATTTATCCATTTTAAAGTTTATTTTATTTTTCAAATGTTTTTTTTTATTTCTTTTACTCTCTTTTATTTATTTGTTCATTTATTTTTTGTTTTTATTTGTATTTTATTTATTTAGTTTTCTTGTTGTTTATTTATTTAAATGAAATTATTTATTAAATTAAAATGTATTAAATGTATACATTTTGTAGCGATGGTGTATTAATTGTGCTGATCTGTAGCGGTTTCTTTATTTCCTCTGATTGTCTCACATTTGATACACTTTAAATGCTTTATTAATTGAATTAAACCATTGAATTCTCTGTTTGTGTGTCTGCAGTTGCCGCAGTAACCGGAAGAGTTTGATTCTGACCTCCACCTCCCCGACTCTGCCCCGCCCACATTCCCCGTTACCGGGGCACATCGGTGAGTGGCCACGCCCCCTGCTGGAAAACCAGTCGCCGTGGAAACACAGATGCTGATGTGTTTGCTAATGCATATTCTGCTTACAGACTAACTGATATGCTTTTCCTACATGATTGAGCTTTGATCTTAATTGAGCTTCATCTGTTGTTCCTGTCCACACAGGAAGTAGTCCTCTGGGCAGCCCTCGAAACTTCTCGCCCAGCACTCCGGCACATTTCTCCTTCGCTTCCTCAAGACGGTAAAACAAACACACTCACACTTGGGAATAAAACCGTAGCATAAACACTTCTGCAGCTTCTGCACTCTTTGTCTCTGTAGGGATGGGCGTCGATGGTCACTGGCGTCTCTTCCATCTTCTGGTTATGGAACAAACACTCCCAGCTCAACGGTACGTGAGTTTCTCATGTAAACACATGTAGAGGTGTGACGAACACACATCAGCTGAGCAGCAAACACAGCTGAAGACTGTCTTCACTGTACAGTCAGACACAGTGTTAGTGTAGTATTTTATATATCTTATTATAGTTTTTAATAATATTTTAAATGAGTTTTTATTTTGATAGTTTACATTTTCATTTTTAAATTTCTTGTCAATTTTAAATTTTGTTGTGTGGTTTTGACTATATATAAAAAAGTGTTTTGTAATAAATAGTCTAGAAATAAATAATAATAGTTATTATATTATTTAATATTGTATTATGTGATATACGTATTTTAAATTATTAACATATATTTTTTCAAACCAAGGACAATGATTTGATTTTACCTGCATTTAATTCACATCTGAAATATTATTTTTTTGTTTTCCAAAAACATTTATATTTTTTATATTTTTAAAACATACATTTTTATATATATTATTATATAATAATATATAATTATAATATATATATATATATATGTAGTATGGTAATAGTCAAAGAACGTATATTTTTATGCATGTATTTTTTTATTTATATGTTGTTGTTATGAATAAGTGTTCTTTTTATTTTTTTGTTGTTGTTGATGTTTGTTTTTTCTTTGTAATAATTAAATAAGCATTGATTTGCTGATTGCTGTTTAAAGCAGTCCTCATGTCAGGACTGTATCTATGTTCCCTTAAAATGCTGTCTATGTAGGCGGCTCACTAGGGACTGGAGCTGATGCTTCCTGATAGTTTACAGCCTGCTCATGCCTTCCTTCTGTCACAGTTTATTGAGATGTGAGTCTGTGTGTTTATCTGCAGTCCTCCAGCTCGTCTCAGGAGCGTCTGCACCAGCTGCCGTCTCAACCCACCATGGACGAGCTGCACTTCCTGTCCAAACACTTCGGCAGCACAGAGAGCATCACTGATGATGACGGGGGACGCTGTTCACCCCACATAAGACCCCGCTCACACAGCCTGAGGTCTGCAGACACTCACACTCACACACACTCACACACACACACAACGCACGCGCACACACACGCACACACTCACACTCACTCACATATACACTCGCACACACACATGCATGCTCACGCACGCGCACACACACGCACACACTCACACTCACTCACATATACACACGCACACTCACTCACACGCATACACTCGCACACGCACTCGCACACGCACACACACGCACACACACTCTCACTCACATATACACTCGCACACGCACATGTACGCTCACACTCACTCACACGCACACACACTCGCACACTCACACTCACACACGCACACGCACACTCACACACACACACACACACACACACACACACACACTCACACACTCACACACGCACACACACACACACACACGCACACACACTCACACACCCACAGACACACACACGCA
>NW_015544180.1:426000-426207 GCF_001515605.1 Sinocyclocheilus anshuiensis
GGGGGCGTTCCCTCTTTTCCTTGCTTTCCTTCGCTTTTAAATAGGTTAATTAGCGGCAATTCGGCGTCAATTGCTTGAATGCAACAACTAAATACAACGTCAAACTCACTTTAGCCTATATATAAAACTTAGAACTTTTATTAACAAAACGAATAAAAATACACCATGCTATAGGGCAGGCTATGCCTAATATAAAATAACAAATAA
>NW_015544180.1:427088-427716 GCF_001515605.1 Sinocyclocheilus anshuiensis
CACACACACACACACACACACACACACACACACACACAGACACACACACACACACACACCACAGCATCTGTCTACCTGTTTCTCACACCAGTCCACCTTCACCAGTGTCTTCTCTGAAGTTCTGTGAGCACACAAACATGCTGAACAGAAGCTAGAATTATATTCATATAAGCATGTATTAATATTACAATTAATATTCTAATTATTATAATTTCTATAATTGTCTTTGCCAACACTTTACAATGAGGTTTCATTTGTTAACATTACTTTGCTGTATTAGTTAACATGAACAATACTTATATTGCATTTATTATTCCTAGCTAATGTTAAGTTACTGTAATCTTACTGTACTGTAAATCAGCAACCTCTGAGCAGTAACACTTTGCTGTGAGTGTCATGAACTGCTGACCTCGTCACGTGAAGCTCTTTTTTTAACATTAGCCATCTTATGGGAGACTATATTGATTTTTACACACACACACACACACACACACACACACATACACATGTTGGTTTTTATGGTTTATGAGGACTCTCCATAGGCGTAATGGTTTTTATACTGTTCAAACCGTATTTACTACTGCCCTACACCAACCCTACCCCTAAACCTACCCCTCACAGGAAACTT
>NW_015544180.1:427770-432770 GCF_001515605.1 Sinocyclocheilus anshuiensis
CTTCTTGTCTGTCTCACCTCACTCTTCTTGTCAGTCAGCTGGACTCTATCTCCTCTCTGGAGAAATGAAATCTGATCTGTGATACGACTGTTGTTCGGCACGCTGCATTGAGCAGCCGCGTTCAGTTTTTAATTGTAGTGTCTGTTCTTTTACTGAACACACACACACACACATACACAAACACACACACACACACACAGAGAGAGGCTCTCACTGGTGTCTGGTGTCTGTCTCTCAGTTTGCTGTAAGACAAACACATTTATATGGTGAGAGTGGCATCAGGTTAACCGAGGACGGCTGGAGTAATCAACAGACAAGAGATAAGAAATCAAAATAAAATCATTTTCTAAAAAATGAAAAAAATTTTATAATCTTGCTTTACACAACTATATACTGAACATCAAATGTGTATATTTTACATTACATTTTAATATATACTTATTATAATTCATAAGCATTTTGTAATAAATAAATAATCCAGAAATAATAATAATAATTGTAGATTTATTTATTTATTAGGAAATACTTAATAAAATGAATAAGAACTTCTAGAATAATTATTTATTTATATTAAATACATATTATTGTAATTATTATTATACATTTCTAGAATATCTAAAATGCTAATTTTCTTCTTCTTCTTCTTCTTATATTACTACCTAGAAATAATCTAGAAACACTACTACTACTGCTAATAATAATAATTGTAGATTATTTATTACAAAATGCTTTATAATAATAATAATAGTTATAATAATATTATTATTAGTTATTATTATTAGTTATAAAATACTCATTATTCTTCTATTATTTCTAGAATATATATCTTTAGGTGTATCTTCATAAGTAGTCTCTGTATTTGTTCCTGTCAGGCCACGGCGCAGATGGAGGGCAGGTTGTGTGATTTCATCCACTCGTATTGTCCCGAGAGCGTTCTGCCGCTGGCTGACGGAGTCCTGAGCTTCATTCACCACCAGATCATCGAGCTGTCCAGAGACTGCCTGACCAAATCTAAGGAGGGTCTCATCACGTCCGTCTACTTCTTTGAGCTGCAGGAGAACCTGGAGAAACTTCTGGACGATGTGAGTTCATCACATCAAACCTGAGATCTCATGAAACCTGCAGAGGACGGTCTCTTTACTGTAATGTGAAGAAATAATGACATTGTTTCGCTTGTTTCTGTCTGTCTGTGTCTCTCAGGCTTATAAGCGGTCAGAGAGTTCAGAGTTGACCTTTGTCACTGAGTTGGTGAAGAAACTCCTCTTCATCATCTCTCGACCTGCTCGACTTTTGGAGTGTTTGGTGAGAAAATGCTTTCTTTTGCTTGTTCTTTCATCCATTCATCAGATAACATGATGCTCCAAACCCCTCTGGACACCAACAACACAAGGCTGACACTTTCCAATTTTCACTCCAACTTCAGAAGAGTATTTTAAACTAGAATCACTGCAAAACACACAAAAGAGCGAGAGCAAGTTGAATCTGTGGCTGCATTAGCATTTAGATTGGGAGCTGTGAGCGTGTTGCTGTTATCATTGACCTTCTGTGATTCACTGCCTGAAAAACTCATTTGGAAATGTTTCTGTGCTGCTCCAGGATTAAACCACATGAACCATTCATTATCCCCGTTAAATAGAGATGCCCCCAAAATGAGCTTCTAGCAGAGTCCCGGAGAGTGTGTTCATGTACTCCTGCAAATTACAAATGTTCAGTTTAATTCAGCTTTATTTTTGGAATGTCACAGGAACTGAACCCTAGAGTTGATCCTCAACCAAACAATAATGCCACCTGCACCCTAAATCCAACTGAACTTGCATTGCATTTATGACTTATTTCAGAGTGAAAGAGCATGTAGCAACATGCAGAAAAGTATTCGAAACACCCTAGCAACCTCATAGTAAAGTAATAAAAACTAGCTGCAAAATAACATGCTGAAAACTATCTTCAGAAACCGCATAGCAACATTCAAAAACTAAACCAAACGCCTTAGCAACCGCATAGCAACACGTTGGACACTATTCCGAACACCTCAGCAACCGCATAGCAACTTTCTAAAAACTAAACCAAAGTACTTAGCAACCGCATAGCAACACATTGGACACTATTCCGAACACCTCAGCAACCGCATAGCAACTTTCTAAAAACTAAACCAAACACCTTAGAAACCGCATAGCAACACATTGGACACTATTCCAAATACCTCATCAACCGCATAGCAACTTTCTAAAAACTAAACCAAACGCCTTAGCAACCGCATAGCAACACATTGAACACTATTCCAAACACCTCAGCAACCGCATAGCAACTTTCTAAAAACTAAACCAAACGCCTTAGCAACCGCATAGCAACACATTGAACACTATTCCAAACACCTCAGCAACAGCAACCGCATAGCAACTTTCTTAAAACTAAACCAAAGACCTCAGCAACTGAATAGCAACACATTGGACACTATTCCAAACACCTCAACACCCGCATAGCAACTTTCTAAAAACTAAATCAAACACCTTAGCAACCGCATAGCAACACATTGGACACTATTTCTAACACCTCAGCAACCGCATAGCAACTTTCTTAAAACTAAACCAAACACCTCAGCAACCGAATAGCAACACATTGGACAGTATTCCAAACACCTCAGCAACTGCATAGCAACTTTCTAAAAACTAAACAAAACGCCTTAGCAACAGCAACCGCATAGCAACTTTCTAAATACTAAACCAAACACCTTAGCAACCGAATAGCAACACATTGGACACTATTCCAAACACCTTCAGTAACCGCATAGCATCAGCCGCATAGCAACTTTCTTAAAACTAAACCAAACACCTCAGCAACCGAATAGCAACACATTGGACACTATTCCAAACACCTCAGCAACCGCATAGCAACTTTCTAAAAACTAAACCAAATGACTAGCAACCGCATAGCAACACGTTGGACACTATTCCGAACACCTCAGCACCCGCATAGCAACTTTCTAAAAACGAAATCAAACACCTTAGCAACTGCATAGCAACACGTTGGACAATATTTTGAACACCTCAGTAACCGCATAGCAACTTTCTAAAAATTAAACCAAACGACTTAGCAACCGCATAGCAACACGTTGGACACTATTCCAAACACCTCAGCAACTGCATAGCAACTTTCTAAAAACTAAACCAAACGACTTAGCAACCGCATAGCAACACGTTGGACACTATTCCAAACACCTCAGCAACTGCATAGCAACTTTCTAAAAACTAAACCAAACGACTTAGCAACCGCATAGCAACACGTTGGACACTATTCCAAACACCTCAGCAACTGCATAGCAACTTTCTAAAAACTAAACCAAACGACTTAGCAACCGCATAGCAACACGTTGGACACTATTCCAAACACCTCAGCAACTGCATAGCAACTTTCTAAAAACTAAACCAAACGACTTAGCAACCGCATAGCAACACGTTGGACACTATTCCAAACACCTCAGCAACTGCATAGCAACTTTCTAAAAACTAAACCAAACGACTTAGCAACCGCATAGCAACACGTTGGACACTATTCCAAACACCTCAGCAACTGCATAGCAACTTTCTAAAAACTAAACCAAACGACTTAGCAACCGCATAGCAACACGTTGGACACTATTCCAAACACCTCAGCAACTGCATAGCAACTTTCTAAAAACTAAACCAAACGACTTAGCAACCGCATAGCAACACGTTGGACACTATTCCAAACACCTCAGCAACTGCATAGCAACTTTCTAAAAACTAAACCAAACGACTTAGCAACCGCATAGCAACACGTTGGACACTATTCCAAACACCTCAGCAACTGCATAGCAACTTTCTAAAAACTAAACCAAACGACTTAGCAACCGCATAGCAACACGTTGGACACTATTCCAAACACCTCAGCAACTGCATAGCAACTTTCTAAAAACTAAACCAAACGACTTAGCAACCGCATAGCAACACGTTGGACACTATTCCAAACACCTCAGCAACTGCATAGCAACTTTCTAAAAACTAAACCAAACGACTTAGCAACCGCATAGCAACACGTTGGACACTATTCCAAACACCTCAGCAACTGCATAGCAACTTTCTAAAAACTAAACCAAACGACTTAGCAACCGCATAGCAACACGTTGGACACTATTCCAAACACCTCAGCAACTGCATAGCAACTTTCTAAAAACTAAACCAAACGACTTAGCAACCGCATAGCAACACGTTGGACACTATTCCAAACACCTCAGCAACTGCATAGCAACTTTCTAAAAACTAAACCAAACGACTTAGCAACCGCATAGCAACACGTTGGACACTATTCCAAACACCTCAGCAACTGCATAGCAACTTTCTAAAAACTAAACCAAACGACTTAGCAACCGCATAGCAACACGTTGGACACTATTCCAAACACCTCAGCAACTGCATAGCAACTTTCTAAAAACTAAACCAAACGACTTAGCAACCGCATAGCAACACGTTGGACACTATTCCAAACACCTCAGCAACTGCATAGCAACTTTCTAAAAACTAAACCAAACGACTTAGCAACCGCATAGCAACACGTTGGACACTATTCCAAACACCTCAGCAACTGCATAGCAACTTTCTAAAAACTAAACCAAACGACTTAGCAACCGCATAGCAACACGTTGGACACTATTCCAAACACCTCAGCAACTGCATAGCAACTTTCTAAAAACTAAACCAAACGACTTAGCAACCGCATAGCAACACGTTGGACACTATTCCAAACACCTCAGCAACTGCATAGCAACTTTCTAAAAACTAAACCAAACGACTTAGCAACCGCATAGCAACACGTTGGACACTATTCCAAACACCTCAGCAACTGCATAGCAACTTTCTAAAAACTAAACCAAACACCTTAGCAACCGCATAGCAACACATTGGACACTATTCCAAACACCTCAGTAACCGCATAGCAACTTTATTAAAACTAAACCAAACACCTCAGTAACCGAATAGCAACAA
>NW_015544180.1:435926-450809 GCF_001515605.1 Sinocyclocheilus anshuiensis
CACACACACACACACACACGTTTCATTCAATATCTAGATGAGGATAGAAAGTTTAATAGAGCAACATTTATTTGTAACTGAAAGCTATTGTAACATTATAAATGTCTTTACCGTCACTGTGGATACAAAAGCATCTACTAAATAACCAAACGCACACAGAGAAGTTGAGACACTGACAGAAGTTGCTGTGTTTTTAGCGCGGTGTATCTGGTCCGCCATCTGGAGACGCGGCAGCGCTTCGCTATGAAGAAAATCAACAAACAGAACCTGATTCTGAGGAACCAGATCCAGCAGGCATTTGTGGAGCGAGACATCCTGACCTTCGCCGAGAACCCCTTCGTGGTCAGCATGTTCTGCTCCTTTGAGACTAGACGACACCTGTGTATGGTCATGGAGTACGTGGAGGGTGAGACACGCACACACTTTAATTTCTCTTTTAAAGCTTTATTGACTTTATTGAGGTCTCAGGTGTGTTTTCTTTAAGTATCAACTCTCAGATGTTTCTCTTAAACTGCCTGAGAAATAAAACTGACCCAGACGGGTGTATAGTTGTCATTCAGTAAGAGTCTAGGGTAGGGCTGGGCGACTTTTATTATGGTTGGAGCTAAACCCTGCAGGACAGTGGCCCTCCAGGACTGAAGTTGCCCAGCCCAGGTCTAGGGCTGTAAAATGAATGTGGAAAGCAGCTCAGATCATTTGATGAGAAAAGTTTGAGTTCGTGTTGGGGATCTCGAGCAAATCTGAGCACAGTTTGAGATCTCTTCGGAAACACTTGAGGAGACGTGTGAGATTACTGGAGTCTTTTTTAAAACATCTGAGAAGCAGGATACTTCTGTATTGTAGTCATATGAGAAACAACTGAGATGTTAATGAGATGTTAATATTGTTTCAGGAGGCGACTGCGCGACACTGCTGAAGAATATTGGAGCGTTGCCTGTGGAAATGGCGCGCATGTATTTTGCTGAAACCGTGCTGGCACTCGAATACATCCACAACTATGGAATCGTGCACCGAGATCTCAAACCGGACAAGTAATACGCCAATAACATTTAAAATATTTCTGAATTATATTTAATGATGATGGCAGGGAGCATGTCATTTACTAAATGACCATGTGCATTCAATTAAATGATTGCTGAGATTCATTTTCCATCTGTTGTGCAATGACATAGAGCACTTCCTGTATGAGATTAATGATATCGTTTAATTTGGACAGATTGTGTTATATAATTAAACACATGTCAGAAGTGCCACTCAGCTTGAGTGTGTGTTACTGTAGAGACTGTCTCACATATTCTCTGTCTGTCTGTATCTCTCTCTCTCCATCAGTCTGCTGATCACGTCAATGGGTCACATTAAACTCACTGATTTCGGTTTGTCTAAAATGGGTCTCATGAGTCTCACCACAAACCTGTACGAGGGACACATCGAGAAGGACACCAGGGAGTTCCTGGATAAACAGGTACCAGAGAATACTTACAATATTCTATACTGCACATAGTCATGGTCTAAAAGCCACAAAACTACAGTTTTAATTTCATTGTGTGCCTATTTAATTTAGTTATTTTTTATCATAACAAACGTAATTAACACATTCAAGTTTATGATAAAGTGTCACTGATGAAGTGTTGATGAAGCAACACCTTAGCAACTGCATAGCAACATGCTGAAAACTATTACAAATGCCTCAGCAACCGCATAGCAACACGCTGAAAACTATTCCGACCACCTCAGCAACCGCATAGCAACATGCTGAAAACTATTCCGACCACCTCAGCAACCGCATAGCAACATGCTGAAAACTATTCCGACCACCTCAGCAACCGCATAGCAACATGCTGAAAACTATTCCGACCGCCTCAGCAACCGCATAGCAACACGCTGAAAACTATTCTGACCGCCTCAGCAATCGCATAGCAACACGCTGAAAACTATTCCGACCGCCTCAGCAACCGCATAGCAACACGCTGAAAACTATTACAAACGCCTCAGCAACCACATAGCAACACGCTGAAAACTATTCCAACCGCCTCAGCAACCACATAGCAACACGCTGAAAACTATTACAAACGCCTCAGCAACCGCATAGCAACGCCCTGAAAACTAGCCCAAACACCTTAGCAACCGCATAGCAATGCACTGATATTGTAGTAACTTGGCTTTATTGTAGTAACTTTTGCAATTGTCTCTAAATTAAAATGACTTGATTAATTTAATTTATTTTAACATAACAAATGTAATGTAGCAGAATTTATAATTCAAGGTGATGATAAAGTGTCACTGACGGTGTCATGTTAAGAGGCTTGACTGTCGTTCTTTGACCTTTGACCCCAGGTTTGCGGCACCCCAGAGTACATCGCCCCGGAGGTGATCCTGCGGCAGGGTTACGGCAAGCCAGTGGACTGGTGGGCCATGGGCATCATCCTCTACGAGTTTCTGGTGGGCTGCGTGCCGTTCTTCGGCGACACACCGGAGGAGTTGTTTGGTCAGGTGATCACAGGTAAAGACACACCTACAATAAAAACACCAGATAGTTCACAGTGAAACTTTCCCATGAATCCAAATAAAGAAGATGTACACAATGTCAAATATGCATGTGTGTAGATGACATCGTGTGGCCCGATGATGACGACGGCCTCCCCGCTGATGCGCAGCACCTGATCGCATCTCTCCTGCAGACAAACCCGCTGCTCAGACTGGGCACAGGTGATGTCACACACCTGCAGTCATGTGACCAGCTGTCACTAAAGACGCCGATGTAATCTAAATGTTAGAGCTGTTGACTTAGATAAGAGCTGTACTATAAGGTCTCTAAATCTGCTTGTATGAACCATGTTTGAAGCATTTGTAGCATATCTAAAAAAAATAAAAAAACTTAAAAAGCAAATTTCTTGGCTGAAAAATAGTTAAAACGCTCAAAATTCAAATAACAGGTGAAAATGTCCCATAGACTTACACATAAGGAGGGACTCAAGGTCTGACCACACAGAATACCTAAGTAACAACATAGCAACCTTGCAGTATCACCCTAGCAACCACTCAGAACTTCTTACGAAACCACATAGTAGCAACTTTAATACCACTCAGAACCACCTGCATTAAAAACAACCTAGCAACAGCCTAGTAACCACTTAGAAGACCTTAGAAACCACCTAGCAACCACATAGTAGTAAGTAGTTGAAACCATTCAGAAGCACTTACTGCACAGCATGCATTAAAACACCCTAGCAACAGCATAGCAACCACTCAAAACACCTTAGAAACCACTAAGCAACCCATAGCAGGTATGAAACCACTCAGAGCCCCCAACAACCGCATAGCATGCAAAAAACACCCTAGCAACCACTCAGAACATCTTAGAAACCATCTAGCATCTAGCATATTCTTAAGAAAAATTTAAATATCTGTTTTTAATGATTACAATTATTAGTAGTTCATTTGATAATTTACTAAACATTGATTGTCTTTTATCATATTGCTGTCGTCACCTCACATGGTTTATTATTTTAGTAGAGCCATACGTTCTGCACGCGCTGATTGAAGTCATGTCTTTGTGCGCAGGTGGAGCGTTCGAGGTGAAGCAACATCCGTTCTTCTGTGATCTGGACTGGAGCAGTTTGCTCCGACAGAAAGCTGAGTTCATCCCTCATCTGGAGTCGGAGGAGGACACCAGCTACTTCGACAGTGAGTGACAGACAGATAGTGTGTGTTTGTGCTGTCGTCTGTTAGTGTGCGTTAGTGAGTAACTCATCTGTCTTTTTCAGCGCGATCAGAGCGGTATCATCACGTTCACTCGTACGATGAGGACGATACCAATGACGATGAGCCAGTGGAGATTCACCGCTTCTCCTCTTGCTCGCCACGCTTCAGCAAGGTTAGACCTCTCTGTCTCATGAGAACGATTCTGCCGTTTACACAATCGCAAGGATTATGGGTAATGAAGCCCATTCAACGATTCATCTAGTGCATCTGAATCACAGGTGTACAGCAGCATGGAGCATCTGTCCCAGCTGGAGCACAAGCCTGTGGTGACCCGCCGAGAGCCCAAAGCTCACAGAGAAGATCGCAGTAAGAGAGAAAGTCTAGGCAGCCTGACCCTCCGAGACAAGACCTGGAGAACCGGATCCCCTGAGATGTAAGAAAGACAGAGGGCAACAACATAACAATCTCCCAGAGTAGCCTAGAAACCACCTAACAACAACAAAGTAGCACATTTAAAACCACCCAGTCCTGCCTAACTGCACTACATGCACTAAAAGCGGCCTAGCAACCACTCAGAAAACCTTAGAAAACCACATAGTATCACATTTAAAACCACTCCCTAGCAACCCTTTCAGAACACCTTGAAAAACACCTAGCAACCACGAAGTCGCACATTTATAACCACTCAGAACTGCCTACCAACTGCATATACTAAAAACACCCTAGTAACCACCTAGCAATGCCATAGCAACCGTTCAGAACACCTTAGAAACCACCTAGAAATGTTTAAAATCACCCAGGACTGTCTAACAACTGCATAGCATACACCAAAAACACCCTAGCAACCACCCTTTCTAGCACCTCACAATGTCTTGAGAAAATATAAAAATCTAATTTTGATTAGAGAGACACATAATCTTCAGTAAACCCCTCTATTTGTCCTGCTGTCTCTGTAGGAAGCGTTTGTCGTGTTCAGAATTGTCCTTTATTGAATCAGAGTCCAGTCCTCCCGGCGCGCGCCGGCGTTTCTCAGCGCTGATGGAAACGCACCGCTTCGCTTTTCCACTAGAGGGAGACGGTGATGTGCACACGCGCCAAACACCCATCAAAACCAGGGGTTCATCACTAGAGGGCGCCAGCATACCCGTCGGCTCGGGACTGGTGGAGTCCAGCTCTACGGCGTCAGTGGGACATCCTGGAGGTGATTTAGTCTTATAATTAAAAATAAAGAACATAATTTCATATGTTCTACTGTTGTGCTCCTGGGTGTCAATCACTCAAAATACCGCCCAGTTTTCTCTCACATTCATATGAATTAGTTTTGTATCTTCCTGTCTCTCAGATAAACTCCTGCGGCCTGCCGATGCCTCCGCTGCCGCGGCTCCTCTACACATACCAGACTCGTTTGGGCCTCGCGTAGGAAGTGACCTCGTCTTACGAAGAGCTCGACATCATCAGATTCCGACTGACAGTGAGAAACATAACGCAACTCGCTCAGGAACCAAAGTCATAAAGTCGGCCTCCGCCACGGCCCTGTCTGTCATCATACCTGCAAGTGAGACCTCAGACACCATTTCATTATTATTATTAATATTATAATTAACAACAACCAATAAAATCATAGCGCTTCAACATGAAAATAATTGTAATATTTTCTTTTTGATTTTTGTATTTTGTATGGCATGTTTTTATGTATAATAATAAAAATACATTAATAATGATTAATAATTAATAAAAATACAAAATAAAATGTAATCGCAAATCGCAACACTACTTTTCATACACTAGAGTGTACAAACACTATAAATGGTAACAACCAATAAAATATCAATAAAATATTTTGATTGTAAAAAATACAAGTTTTCTTTTTTGGTTTTTGTATTATTTGTGTACACATTCTATAAAATAGACGTAAGACGTAATTTACGTTTTGTTTAATGTATAATAAAAAAAACATTAATAATGAGCCTTTTTGTGGGTCTCATTTATGAAACATGCAGATTTATGTGTAAATCGTTCGTAAAACCATTCTTATGTAAACTGTTCCATGCACAAATTTTGTGTAAAACAATTAGCATGAAACAATTTCTCCCTGCTTTTGTTTAATGAAGTGTTTTTTAGACATTTGAAGAAATGTCAACAACCTACAAAATCACAAAAAAAAGTACTCGCAACTTTACACCTTTGTACATTAATTGAACAATTATTTTTAGTCAAGCATTATCAAGCATTTCAATATACATTTGCGTTGACATGAGCTTTTGTAATATTATGATGGTTGGTTTCATAGTTGAGCAGCATGGTATGTCACCTCTAGCCAGTCCCATGTCTCCTCGCTCCATCTCCTCCAATCCCTCGTCTCGTGACTCGTCTCCGAGTCGTGACTACTCACCTACAGTCAATGTCCTGCGCTCACCAATCACTATCCATCGCTCTGGAAAGAAGTACGGCTTCACCTTGCGTGCCATCAGAGTCTACATGGGCGACAGTAACGTCTACAGCGTGCATCACATGGTCTGGGTATGGAAACATTCCAGAACGCTCTTTTCATTTATAGCTAAAGAATGCGTTACATGTGATGATTGACATTGCTTTCGTCCAATCACAGCATGTAGAGTCTGGTGGGCCGGCCCAAGAGGCGGGGGTTTGTGCTGGTGACCTCATCACCCATGTGAACGGGGAGTCTGTGCACGGATTGGTGCACACAGAGGTGGTGGAGCTCATTTTGAAGGTATGGGCATCACGAACACACCTGATAGTTACGTTACAGAGATATTAATCAATACATTTAACATGGCACATTCAATTTTCAGAGTGAAAGCAAAGTGACAGTCACAACCACTCCATTCGAAAACACGTCCATAAAGATCGGACCGGCCAGGAAGCTGAGCTACAAAGCCAAGATGGCCAGACGCAACAAGAAGTCAGTCGCAAAAGATGGACAAGAGAGGTCAGAAAGAGCAAATATATTTACAGAACCGTACACCACACATATATACAGTAATTGCTTTACTCAGTTTGCCCCTCTCTCTCTGTCTGTCTACAGTAAGAAGCGCAGCTCTCTCTTTCGTAAGATCACAAAACAGTCCAACCTGCTTCACACCAGTCGTAGTCTGTCCTCTCTGAATCGCTCGCTGTCGTCTGGAGACAGTCTACCTGGATCGCCGACACACAACCTGTCACCTCGCTCGCCCACGCAGACGTACCGCTCTCCTCCAGACTCCGCCTTCCTCGGTCAGAGCTCCTCCCACTGCTTTATGATTATATTACAAATCTCATTGGCTGAATCTGTGGTGTTGTTTATACTTGTTTTAGTTTGAAAAAGTAGTTTTTATTATATGTATATACATTTTGTTATTTATTATATGTATTTATGTTTTATTTTACTACATGCAAGTATGCAAATTCAGATGCAACAAATTACAAGTGCGTAGTCTTGTTTTATATACTTAACATGCATTACAGTGTATTACAGCGACAGCAACAGTACTCAAGGTGGCGATAGAGTTGCTGTTTAAAGGGGTCATATGATGCAATTTCATTTTTTCGTTTCTCTTTGGAGTGTTACAAGCTCTTGGTGCATAAAGAAGATCTGTAAATTTGCAAAGACTAAAGTCTCAAATCCAAAGAGATATTCTAACTGTGTATTAGCGCCCCTTGCAACAGTGTGGATATAGCAATACATACATGAATATCACTCATTATGTGCCTCATGCAGAATCCATTGTCTCTGAAGATCAAGTTTGTGGCTAGAAGCATCTGTGTTCATATACATGCAACATGAGATAACACACAAGAGTATGATTTGGGTAGACAAAGAATTTAAACAACATTAAACATGCACAAACGTCTGGTCACAATATAACTCCTTCCTAGAGAAGAAAAGGAGCCATGCCATGCAAAATTGAGTTTAAATTAAAACATGCTGCCTCATAGTATGTATTTGACAAACATTTGACCTACTAAAGATTATATTTCTGTGACCCGTGGTGCTTCTTTCCTTTTGACTTGCGTTGAAATGAACTAAATTAACCTTTGATATTTGGCTTCAGTCAGTGCTGAGTGTTTTGACTGATTGTGTGCCCTTTTCAAGTTTCTTTGAGGTTCTGAGCTGTTCTGTCCTTGTCCTCTCAGGCACGTCGTCTCAGAGCAGTTCTCCAGCACCCAGCACGCCAAACTCGCCTGCAACATCTCAGCACATGCGGCCAAGCTCTCTTTATGGTCTCTCGCCCAAACTCCACCGGCAGTACCGTTCTGCTCGCTGCAAATCCGCTGGGAACATTCCTCTGTCTCCGCTGGCTCACACGCCGTCCCCTACTTCGTCTTCCCCGCCACCCATCGCTGGACACACCGTCGGCAGCTCCAACACCACACAGGCCTTCCCCGCCAAGCTCCACGCCTCTCCTCCAATCACACGCCCCCGGCCCAAGAGCGCAGAACCACCCCGTTCGCCTCTTCTTCAACGGGTGCAGTCAGCAGAGAAGCTCGGCCCACCCCCTCCGCCTTCATTTCCGTCCTCCTCGTCTTCCGTGGGCTCGGACAGAAAAGGAGGGCTTTGCGTGTCCATGAGGAAGCATGGTTTGGAAGTTGTGCATGCCGAATACCGCAGGGAGTCGTTCCACTGTGAACATGCCCTCCAGAGCCTGATGGAGATTGAGGGCGAGAACACGCCTGGGGCTCCGCCCTCTCCACCCGACCAGACACCAACACACACGCCCACCCAGCTCACGATGAGTCCGGTGAGGCAGCTCGGGAGGCAGGACTCATTGGCGGGACAAGAGTCCGAGGAGAAAGCCAGGCAGCCCAACTCAAGTGAAGTCGTTTTAAGGACTGCATCGAAAACCCAACCAGTAGCACCCACCTTGGATCCTAAATCAACCCAGTCTGGCGAGCCACCTCAGAAGGAGAAAGTGGCCTCCAAGTCTGAGTCTTCTCACGTATCAGTTGTCTTGACAGGGAAGGAAGCAGCCAGGGATGTGGGAAAGAGCAAAACTCTTAATGCAATTGTATCTGGCCCCAAGATCCCAGAGCAGACGCCAGTTGTCCAGGGCTCTGGAGCACAGGAACTCAAACCCCATAGCCTTCAAACTGATGGTCCTAAAGGGCTGGAAAATGGAAAAGACATGGGAAAGATCCCAGTGAAGGAGATAACTGCGCAGGCAATGGCTCCAGAAGCAAACAAGTCAGGTAAAGGACCGCTAAACATTGAGGGGATTGCACCTAGTCCTGTTACTGCACCGAAAGTCTCAGAAGCAGTTCCTGCCCAGTCCAAAACCATTGAAGAACGGGTTCAAGCCCCATCGGGGTCAACCAGAGGCCCTCAAGAGGAAAGATGTCGCCTGGAAGCAGCCGAAGAGTCCCCAGCCTCTCCGTCTCCAACCGCCCGATCACCTTGCGCAAGCAAATCACGTGCTATATCTCCTGGCGACAGGTCCAGCTTCGTGACGCAGCTCACCAGTGTGGCTAAAACTGTGCTCGGGCCGATGAAGTTGGGCTCTCAGGATGGTGGCAAGGCCAAAGACAGTGCCAAAGCCAACGCGGACAAACGAGCCACCATGTTGGGAAAGTCTGAGGCCTTGTCTGGGAGTCGCCGTGGCTTGACGGGAACGTGGCCCGGTCCTGGATCGTCAAAGCCTGAAAAGGCATCAAAGAGCTCTTCCAAGCATTCGTAATATTCTTAATGGGAACTTTCAGTTCGGAACTTTAAATAGGATGTGTTCCCAGTATTTGTCCAAATGCAGACTGTTCAAAAGACTCTATAGCCATCAAACCAAGATATTACACATAAAAAATCAAGTAAAGGTGCTTCAAAATGACCGTTGTCAAATATGTTTGTTTGTGCATATGCTGTAAGAATATATGCACCATTGTATGTGGCTGTAGAACAAACCAGTATGTCTCTCTAGATGCATGTTACATGTATATTGTGAATCAATGAGTCAAAAAAATTAGATATGAAAAATGAAACAAAGACCTAATGCTAGTGAACACTGCACATCCAATCATTCCTGCCCGGTCTGTAGAGGGCATGACCTGTCATTCACCACCATATCAACCAATCAGTTTGGCAGATTTAGAAACGCGAGGTTGTTAAAGTGTTTACTTATGGCGCTTTTCCACTGCATGGTACGGCACGGTACGGCTCGGTACGGTTCACTTTTCGGGGGTTTTCCACTGGGTACAGTACCTGGTACCTGGTACTTTTTTTAGTACCGCCTCGGTTGAGGTTCCAAGTGAACCGTACCGTTACCAAAACGTGACGTGTAAACTCTGCCGATCACAGATTGGCCGGAGAGAATCGTCACTACCTGCGTCACTGAACTTGTGACACAAACACCGAGCCGAGTCGTACCACGCAGTGGAAAAGCGCCATTAGTGACCGACACCATAGATCTAAACGATCTCAGTCCAGTACCTCAGCAATACTGTTAAACTGCCAACAGTAGCGCTATACTAGAGGCAACAGAATGCCTAACTAGAGGTTTGGGAGGGTTTAACTGGTGGAAAAGGGAATTGATTGTTGCACAAGGACAGAACCATATGTATAAGTGCTTGTTTCTGTTGTCTTAATTACATTTGCACTGGAAATGCCCAGCAAAAGTCAACATGAAATCAGAATTCACCATGTTTACTTTCTTAATGGATTGCAATGTTGTTTAATCTGCATAAAATGTAATATTTGATCCACCCGACTAAGACTGTAGTCAAATAGCTACTTAGTAGGAAATACAGCCTTTTTGCTGACTAGTTAATAGAGTAATTTAATGCATAAGCAGATTTGGAAAAGAAGCATGACTGTTATGGAAGTAAATTGGGTTGCAGATGTCGTTTCATGTTGACTGTTATGTGGATGAATTTAAATGTCTTTAGAAAGGAGTAAGGAGAGTCTATATAGTTTTAATTTGCCACTCTGAGACTGAAGGGAAAACCTCAAGGATGACATTGTTAAGAAATGATATTGAGATTATTAGATGAACTCTATGAAGAAAATAGGTCACTATGATGTCATCCTGTTAGAATATATATATTATAGGCCAGTAAATGCACTGTGGATTATACACTTGAATTCTTACAAATCTGATGAAGCCTGAATTATTCTTTAGTATATGTAGAAGAGTTTGTGAAGTGTGAGGTGGTACATGTGTAGATATGTTTCATTTGACTCCATTCAGGGCTTTTAATTCACTTGTGCTACATTGTGTCCAACTTTTATAGGAAGTTATGACGTAGTAGGTTGACATGTGAACGTCTAGTGGTCTGCGAGAGATGAAACGATGTTTTAGAAGTGGCTTCATGTTACATGAGGACCTGATCCAATCTGTTTACACTTTAAATCACACGGTCACTCTCACGTTTGTGTGAACGTCCTTTGGAGACTCTGTGTGTAGTGAATCTAGCAATGTCTTAGGAGTGTTGGTGCCATGATAGGTGCCATGATAATGCAATGATTTTCTCCCAAATCATCCGATCCTTGATCCTTGATTGCCAATAGAGGACTTTACACTTCACCCAAATATATTAACCTGAATATGTTCTTTGGTATTTTCTTCTAGACGTAGTACCACAATAATACCATTTTTTTGGACATACATGATGGTATTGCCCTGAATATACATGGATATGTTAATGATTCAGTGGTGTATCTATGATCCATGGTATATATCAGGTACCATCATTGTACCATGGTAACACCACAGTACATTTTGTGAGGATAATGTCATCTTTTATAAGTTTAATAATATTTGAGTAGGGTGTATATGCCTTTATTATGTTTTCAGATTGATTTGTGCTGTGAAGTGTATGTAGGATAGATCATGTCAGTGTGTTTAGATTAGACACCGTTACTCACGCAACGAGTACAAGCAATGTTACAGAATGCACTTTATTGATTTATCTCTTTGTTTATAACGTTATTTGAATGATTTTCGCCCTGTTTGATTATTAAAAACTGCGCTGCTTTGCATAAATCTTCCTCAAACGGTTTTACCTGTGAATTTTTTTGTACATTCACTTATTATATCATTGTTTATTTATAATTTTTTATGATTTCTCACCTCAGGCAATGTTATAAACGAATGCAATTTTAAAAATATCAATAATAAAGTGCAGTAATAATGAATAAGCCAACTGCTTTGTGTTGTCTGTCCTCTTGCATGTGTTTGTACATAAATGCTTAAATGATAAATTAAATATTGTTTAGTTATAGCAGGATTTGGGACAAATGATGTGCACATCAAAGTTTAAAATTGTACATATGTATAAGCAGTGTTGCCAACAAAATTCACAGCAAATTAATTTAATATGTTTGCAGTTAAAATAAAATATGATACCATAACTATAAAAAAAAATAGATCAATAAAGGTACAGACTCTTACCATTTTCTGTTCCCTCAGACCAAACACTATTGTAATATGATTAAACCCAGTATAATGATCTAATACTTAGTGTACTTATTCTATGGCAAGCCATTTGATCTTTTAATGTTTAAAATGTACTAGCTATTTTCATGCTACTAGTACTTATTTTTTTAGACACTAGTAAATATTTGATGAGGTACTAGTACATATTCATTAACAACTAGTGTTTATTCTTTAGATGCTAGTGCGTGTTCTTTAGGTACTAGTACATCTTTAAGATACTTTTTCATTAGATACTAGTTCTTATTTATTAGATACTAGTACTTATTCCAGTAGCGACTAGCATTTAATTATACTTTACTTGTTAAGAAAAACTAGAACTACTTAATTTTTAGTTACTAGTCACTTTTCAGACCAAGGACATCCTGAACTTAATAGTTACTAGTACGTTTTGAATTTACATTTCTGCTCAGTATGCTAATAATAATATTTTGAATATTAACAAACCATCAGGAAGCTGTTGGCTGGAGATGAGGCACATGATAGCGTTGCTAGTCAAAACTAGCAAATTTGAACGATTAAGGATTTAATATTGAAATACTGACAAAAATTCACTACGGGGAAAATTAATTCACATATATGTTGACTGTTTTGTTCATCAGTGCTCTGTAGATTAGACCATGAACACTCAGTTATTCAGATGTTTCATTTTTTGACATATGTTCTATTAAGGAACACTTTATTATAATGAAAACGTATTTTTGCCAATGATGTAAATAATGTTTTTATGTTGTTCACTATATGTTGTCATGTTATGTTATCATATGTTATGTTGTCAGTTTCTTCCCTCAGGCAATCCATCTCATGAACACTTGACAATAACTGTGGATCACACACCACTATTTATACACTCACACACTTATTTATCTAACACACATACTTAGTCTACATTTCAAATTAGCACTAATATACCTGTACATATAAAACTGTCTATTGTAATATACCTGTACATACAATTGTCAATTTGTATATTGTTATTCCTTATTTACTTGCTCTATTTTGTTTTTTTATTATTATCTGTGTTTTTGTTCTGTCACAGTCATTCTGTTGCACTGTGGAGCTTCTGTAACTGAAACAAATTCCTTGCAGTGTAAACATACCTGGCAATAAAGCTCATTCTGATTCTGATTCTGATACGAGTGACCTCTGATGGCAGGATGACGGCACTATAGCAGTGATACGAATTTATTCAGGTAACGTATAAGCAGTTTCGCTAAAAATTTTTAACTTCCAATAGAACATATTAATATTGTTATTTTAAATTAGATTATTTATAATTATTAATTATTAGTCTTTTTTGACAGTTCTGTCCAGTTACCTGGATGGGAATAATTGTTATTATTTATTTATTTATTTATTTATTTAATTTGCTTAAATTAGGGCTACATTTATTTGTCCCATTTTTATCTAAATAATTTAGCATTTTTTAACTTTTTAAATTACCAAATTTTATATGACATTTTTGATTATATATTTATGATTAATATAAATTATACATTAATAAATAGGGTCTAACATTAATTATAAACTATTAATTCATCTGTCTAATAATGTCTAAACATATAATAATTATGTCTACCAAGCTCTGATAATGTATGGAATATTATACAGACTATCCAAATTTGAATAAAACAATAGGCCTGCGCCTGTACCTTGAAGCACAGATGTGTCTGTCACTTTAAAAATATGAAAATTCTGTCATAATTTACCCAGGTTGTTCTAAACCTGCATAAAGTTCTTTCTTCTGTTGAACACAAAAGAAGATAATATGAAGAATGTGGGTAACTAAACAGCTGCTGGTCCTCAGTAAATTAAAAAAATAAAATAAAAAAATCACCACATTCTTCAAAGTATCTTCTTTTATGCTCAACAGAAGAAAGAAATTATTAAGGTTTGGAACGTCTTGTGGGTGTGTAAACGATGACAAAATTGTCATTTTTAGGTGGACTATCCCTTTAAGTCAGACAGTCCACCGTGAGCAACTGAAATGCTTCTCTGCAAACTGCGCGTTCATCATTAGTTACAGGACAGACCCATTGATAACTTTCCCATTCAGCTGGGTCCCATCACTAACACATGTAGGCAGACTCATGTAGGCACCAAATGGGAGCTACCTGGTTAACCCATATGGGCCCTATATGGAGCCCATCAAGGGCCCATCATCAGCCCATCTGTGCTAACCCATGTGGGGCCACCATGGAAACTGAGGACAAAATTAGCTGGGTCCCAGTTGGGTAGCCCAGGTGGGCCCCATATATCAGCCCATTTGCAACCCCTATGAGGCCCAGTTCGATGTAAATGTAAAACTCTTTGAGACTGAAAGTAAAAAGAGAAGTGTAAAAAGTAATAAGAGATGTGTGAATATGTCATTGTCAAAGCCTCTGCTCAATTTCTGTTTCACTTCTCGCTTCTGTTAGGCTTCATCTGAATTAATTCATGCTTGTTACTTGATACTTTAACAACACGTTCTTGATCACTTAATGCTGTCTTGGTTAGCATTGTGAAAAAGATTGATTATAAATGGCCGTGACCTGAAGAGCTTCTCGGCCTCAAATACGTGAGACTCCAGAAGAGCGCGTGAAGCGTGTGCATGGGACGGGAGGAAGAACCTGCTGAAGAGTCAGAATTCGGCACAACACTGAACCCGGTGACGGTGAAATAACATCCACAATGGGTAGGCAACAAATCAAATTAGAATGAAATATAGAAGTTATAGGCTGAAATGCTATCGTTTTCAAAGGTGTAACAAATTCTGTCATATATA
>NW_015544180.1:451268-451539 GCF_001515605.1 Sinocyclocheilus anshuiensis
TTAATAAAATAAACTTGAAGTATACTACTTTTTGGTAAGGGAATGTAGACTAGGCTTCATGCGCGTTCGCATAACGACGGGAAAAAATCATCCTCTTCATATGCGCAAAAATGCACTTGGCATAACAGCAGCTGTAGACCGGTTATACTATGGACTCTTTCAATTGATATGTTTGGCTGACTGTATTTTATTTTGATAATGAACAGACTGCAATGGCAAGTTTGAATTGCTATAATATGTGTGTGTGTGTGTGTGAGTGTGTGTGTGTGTG
>NW_015544180.1:451586-469311 GCF_001515605.1 Sinocyclocheilus anshuiensis
TATATGAAGTAGGCTACATGGAGTAAATAAAGGTAATCCATTAATAAGTAACATTTTCTTGAAGTGGATGTAATTCATCAAAAATTGATAAAATATGCAGCGGGTTTGTCACTTCGATATAGACAAGTTTTAGTTTAGTTGTGTGTTCGGTATTTTGAGATGATTATTTTGTGTTCTGCTTGGTTTTATAGATGCAGTCACATCATATGCAGCGAAAGAGTTTGACCCACGTAAGTTTCAAATAGTGAAAAAAACCCAGACACTTTACGGACACTCGTTTGTTCGTTTGTTTGTTTATTGATTGATTGATTATTTTGTAAATTAATAATTTTGAGAGTTTGTTCAAATCACAACGTTCTGTCGTTGATCTGTTCATCAACTTATAGTAGGCAACCTTCATATGTTCTCTAATTCACGAATTCATGTCATGATTTATAAAGGTTTGATTGTTATGCGTCATATGGATGATTTTATTTTCAGACAGGCGAAGGCGGCAAAGTCTAAGTAATCCTCCTACGAGTAAGTCAATTAAATTATAAATTATAACTCATAGGTACAATGTAAATATGACTGCATATTTTGTTCTTACATCCAGTAAACGGTTTGTTGAGGATTCACGCTGTAATGTGAAATGTAAATTATTTTACACAACCAAACCATTTCTCATTTTTATATTCAGTGATGTAAATATGAAAATGTAAATTGAAATGAAAATTTAAAATGGTCAGTGTTGTGGTATTGCTGCAGATTTTTAGTGTTTCTAACTTTGCGGTATGCATTGTGTGTGTTCTAGTGAGTGATCTGAGGATTGTTCTTCTGGGGAAGAATCTATCAGAAAACAGCCAAGTCAGAAACCTAATCCTGGGAATTGATCTGCGTGAGAATGAAGAACCTACAGCTTTAGAGCAGCTCAGTGTGATGAAAATCGGTGGAATGGTGAAGGACAGACACGTCACAGTCATTAACACCCTTCATCTGCTGAGTCCTAACCTCTCAGACCATCAGATCACACAGACAGTGAGAGACTGTGTGAATCTGTCTGCTCCAGGACCTCATGCATTCATACTCATACTGCAGTATAAAGACTTCACTGAGGAGGACATGGGAAGAGTGAAATATGTGCTGAAAGAATTCAGTGAGGATGCGATTAGACGTGCCATTGTTCTCACGACTGATAAAGAGACATACAGATCAATAATTAGTTCCATAATCAGCCATCCTGAACAGTTGATTGTAGGCAATGCTCTGGAGACAACTATTCATCAGTTAATAAAGGAGTGTGGAGGACATCTTCAGCTGGATGAAATAAAACCAGAATTGCAAGCAGACATATTTAAAAGGGTTGATAAGATACTCAAGGATAACAAGGAAGAATATCTCACATGTGACATATTTCATGATGTTGTAGGATCGTCTGTGGATGAAGAGCAGCTCAATTCAGAGGAAGAAAACAAGAAGAGCTCTCACCACAATAATGATGGAAAACCCAACGAGAGACAGAAAAGGAGAAGTGGTGAAGGAAGACTCTTTTGTAAGTTTTCAGAGTTGCTCTTTTTAATGCTGTGAAAATGAACTCAGTTTATATAGTGTGCAATTAAACATTAGTCGATCTGACTAAACAGTCTTTGCACAGTCTGATCAGTACTTACAGGGGTTGGACAACATAATGTGTCAAATTACAAATTACAGAATAAAGACAATGAAAAGATAAAGGAAAGATAAAAGCAATGTTGATTTTTTTTTCACTGCAGTCTAAACAAATGACATGAACCCTAAATTATTTTGTCCAACCACTGTGTAACTTTTACTCTGTTGACTGTGTCAAGTGTGTTGTAAAAAGAAAATAATTTGTTACAAAAATTTAAATTGAATTAAAACTGCCATCTTTAATATTTGTTAAACTCAAACTTATAGAATTCAAGCGAATCATATGACAAGGAGCTAGGAGACAAGGATTAAAAGAGGAACGGGAACAATTGTTAACTCTTTTAACAGAATGAAGAACAGAAAATAAAAGCAGCATAGTGCTTTTAGTGCAAAAAACAAAAAGATACTTGATCCTTAACTGTTACGCTTGTGTTGTCAGAATGTCAGGATACAGCATGTGGGAACATTGTTTTATATTGCTTAGATATTTATTAAATTTGTACTTGTTTACTTTTCCCCCAGCCAATTTAAGAAAGAAAAATCCATATATTCATATTCGTCCCAACAGTAAGTTGATTAAACCATAGTAAGCTACATACAATATAACTTAACACAAGAAGTGTTAAAGGGATAGTTCAACCAAAAAGGAAAATGATGTTGTTCCAAACCCGTAAGACATTCGTTCATCTTCAGAACACAAATTAAGATGTTTTGGATTAAATCTTTGTGATCCTGCATAGACAGCAAAACAACTACAACGTTCAAGGCCCAGAAAGGTTGTAAGGACATCATTAAAATAGTCCACTGGACATCAGTGGTTCAACTTAAATTTTTTACAAGCAACGAGAATACTTTTTATGCACAAAGAAAACAAAAATAACAACTTTATTCAACAATTTCTTCTCTTCTGTGTCAGTGTTCGATGCACGTTCACGACAGTACTGCGACGCATGCGTGTGCTTAAAAACCAGGCGCAAATCATTATTTTTGTTTTCTTTGTGCACAAAAAGTATTCTCATAGCTTCGTAAAATTACGGTTGATCCACTAATGTCACATGGACTATTTTATAGATGTCCTTACTACCTTTCTGGGCCTTGAATGTGGTAGTTGCATTGCTGTCTATGCAGGGTCCGAAAACTCTCAGATTTCATCAAAAATATCTTAATTTGTGTTCTGAAGATGAACGAAGGTCTTATGGGTTTGGAACGACATGAGGGTGAGTAATCAATGACAGAATTTTCATTTTTGGGTGAACTATCCCTTTAAGAAAGTGTGCTATACCAAAGCTCTTAATTTGTTTTTCAATGTCAGCAAATTCATCTGGAAAACAGAAGCTGAACCTGGTTCTGTGTGGAAGTAATCCAACATTTAAAGTCTCTGTGTCCAAACTTTTACGAGGGAAGAAGATAAAACCTCCAGATCGGAAAGCAAGCGGTGAAGAGTGTGTGAAGAAAGAGCAGAAGACTCATGGTTGTCTGATCAGTCTGGTGGAGCTTCCAGCTCTCAGTCGGCTCTCAGAGGAGGAAGTGATGCGTCAGACTCTCAACTGTGTGTCTCTCTGTGATCCTGGAGTTCATGTTTTCATCATTGTCATTCCTGTTGCTCCACTGACTGATGAAGACAAAGCAGAAATGGAGGAGATCCAGAAGACTT
The DNA here is from genome assembly GCF_001515605.1 of Sinocyclocheilus anshuiensis. NCBI lineage: Eukaryota > Metazoa > Chordata > Actinopteri > Cypriniformes > Cyprinidae > Sinocyclocheilus > Sinocyclocheilus anshuiensis. Next base: position 454,888 of record NW_015544180.1, read on the forward strand.
TTTACTCCAAACAGCATTTCATGCTGCTTTTCACATCGGACCTCAGTGTTGAAGGACTTGCGTTAGATTTTGTCAAATCCAGCACAGAATCTCAGAGGTTAATCAGTCGCTGTGGAGGTCAGTACAGAGTGATGGGGTTTAATGAACCTGAAAACTCAAGACAGATCCCAGAACTGCTGGATTATATTGAGAACATGAAGACTGAACCGTATTCACTACAGACGTATGTGAAAGCTCAGGAGAACAGAGTCAGGAATGAACTAGAGGAAAAACTGAGTGAAATGAAGAGTAAAATCAAAGAGTTGGAGCAGAAAATTCAGTTAGAAGGTGATTAAGAAGTAGGAGTAAAGTAATTACTGTCATTTATGGTCATTTTCTTTATCTAAGAGAAAAAATAATTGGAAATTTGTTCACAAAGTAATTCCACATGCAGTGAATATGCAACTGACTATCAGTATTCACACACACACACACACGTACATATATTACATGAAGTGTTGTTCTAGTGCATCTATATTAACGTATGTGTACAAAGACACTAAAGCATACGATATTGATGTATTGAAGACATCTAAAGATATACATTTGTTTGACCAGTGTGGAACCTGAGTTTTGCCTTAAAAACTGACCAAAAAAAAAACCTTAAAATGATTTTAACACTAAACCATTTTATTTGTCCACTGTAATCAACATTCAGAAGCCACATGTCCCAAATTTAAGCATTTATTCATCTCCATCCTCAGTACTGACAGTGAGTCAAATCTCACTCTTAAATCTTGTGCTTAAAAATTCATGAATTAATCATTCTTTTGATTCTGTACTTTTTAGTGAGCCAGTTGAACTTGTAAATCAAATTGGCCTAAACTGTTCATATCCTGAGTCAACTGATACACAAGACAGTCAATCAATAAGCTGTCCTCTTAAAGGTGCTGTATGTAAGTTTTTGACTCTACTAAAGCATAAAAATACCATAATATGTTTGCAGATATTTAAGAAACATGCTAAGTTAACATACTTGTTTATCTAAAAAACAATGCTACAGTCAGTTAATTGAAAATGTGCGTTCCAGGCCAGAATGTCGGTTTCTGCTTTGGTTTGTGAAACCCGCCCACTGCCAGTTTACCCAATAGTATTTCGGCACCCCGGGTTGCCAGTTGGCGGGAAACACAGTGTATTTCATTTTATTCATCTCAAGTGTGCTCGTTCCTGTTGGTGTCGTCAATCTGGCAACCTGCATGTGCGTCAAGTCCGAGGAGGAGGGGCAGGGTGAAAAAAACCCTCTCCAATATTTTGAATTTGGACTGCAATACCTAGTTCAACCACTCGGTGTCAATCCTACATACAGCACCTGTTTCTGAAACGCTTAAGAAATGTAGTGAAATCTACATTTGCTAATTACTTTTGCTAAGCAGTTCTCATCTCAACAGTATTGACTCTGCCACGGATCTCTGTCCATCAAAATGCCATTATATCCTTTCATAAACTTTCAAAAGAGGACAGTGAGGGCTTATGAAGTTACCGAAGTTAACTTAGGCACTTTAAAGATTCAGTAAAGACAAGCATCTCAAACATTTGATGACTGTGACCACTGACACTCCACTGGCCATGGACACAGTGATTTTGTAAATGAGGTTTACAGCAGAAAATAGACACCAACTGAAATCCTAGATAACCATGTGTAAACTTCTGCATTTTATTTCCAAAAGTCTGTACCCTGAACAGAACCAGATGCTTCTTAGACTACCCAAACTTAGTAGCAGATCAACCTATCAAAATGACAGCAGACTTCTAGAAACTTTACTAGCATTTCAGAAGCTAAAAATCCCCTCTGACTTGATTCTTACCCAGCGAATAAAACTGAAAACAATCAGAGACATTGCCATATGATTTGACTGAAAAACACCAGACTCGAATCTGCAATATATGTATCAATACATGAATTCCACCAACTTTTGCATTTTGAATTCCAAAACAATTTTTCAGGTGCTGAAGGTGAAGCAGACGATCAGGAATGTTTGAGGATTGTGCTGATCGGGAGGACAGGAAGTGGGAAGAGTGCAACAGGAAACACTATTCTGGGAAGAAATGAGTTTCGCAGCCAATTAAGGCCAGATTCAGTGATGACAGTTTGTGAGAAGGGGTTTGGTCAGACTGATGGTCGATCAGTAGCTGTTGTTGATACACCAGGTCTCTTCGACACGACACTGTCAAATGATCGAGTGTTGGAAGAAATAGTGAAATGCATTTCAATGTCGTCACCTGGACCTCATGTGTTCGTCATTGTGTTGAGTTTGGGAAGATTCACCAAAGAGTCAATGGACACTATGGATCTGATAAAGCAGATCTTTGGTCATAAAGCCGCTCAGTTCAGCATCGTTCTGTTCACTAGAGGAGATGAACTGGCAGATGAATCCATACAAGATTATGTGAATAATTATAATTGTGCTGAACTCAAGAAACTGATCAGAGATTGTGGAAACAGATTCCTGGTCTTCAATAATAAAGAAAAACGAGACAAAACTCAAGTGATTCAACTGTTAAACATGATAGAAGAGGTGAAAAATACTAATGCTGGTCGATACTTCACTAACAGCATGTTTGAGGAGGCAGAGATGTCCATTAAGAAGAGAATGGAGGAAATACTGAAAGAAAGAGAAAGAGAGATTGAGGCACAAAATGAGGCATTAAAAGCCAAATATGAGCTGGAAAAGAAAAACCTGATGAAGAGACTCGAGGAGGAGAAACAGAGAGCAGATGAAGAGAGAATGAAAATGGAGAATCAACTAAAAGAAAAAGAGGAAAAACTCAGAAAAGAGTTTGAAGAGAAAGAGAAAACGGAACAGAAGAAACGAGAAATCGAAAACAAGAAACGAGCAGAAGAGGAAAAACAGCAAAGAGACGAATATCATAGAAAAATCAAAAAGATGACGAGAGAGACTGAAAACCAGAGATCACAGTATGAAAAACAGCAAAAACAAAGAGAAGAAGAAGATAGAAAGAGGGAAGAAAAATACAGACAAGATCAAGAAATGATGAAAAATGAGCAAAAACACATTATTGCAGAATTACAGATGAATCAAGAAGAGGAAATAAAAAAGAGAGATTTGGAGGAGAAAAGGAGGAATGAAGAAGAAGAGAAAGAGAGACAAGAATGGGTGAGAAAAATAAAAGAGGCTGAAAATGACAGAAAAGAGATTCAAGAGGAAATTAAACGACAGCAGAGAGAATGGGAGGATGAAAAGAAACGACAGACGAGAGAAAGAGAGGAAGAGGAAAGAAAGAGAAAAGAGAAACACGAGGAACAACTGAGAGAAAAACAAGAAGAACTGGAGAAAATGAGAAAGAGATTTGAAAGAGAGAGAGAAGAAGAACGACAGAAGATCGAGGAGGAGAGACAGAAACAGAGAAGAGAGAGAGAAGAAAAGGAGAGAGAATATAAAGACAAGAAAACCGAAATGGACAGACATTATGAAAGACTGGAACGAGAGAGAAAAGAGGAGTGGGAGAGAAGAAAACGAGAAGCTGATGAGAGACGAGAGGAAGAGAGAAAGAGATGGGAGAAAATGCATGATGATCTGAAACGAGAGCAAGAAGACGAGATCAAGAGAAGAGAAAAGGAGGAGAAGGAGAGGAAAGAAAGAGAAGACGAAATAAAAAAGGAATATGAAGAGAAAATAAAAGTCATAAAGAAGAAACATGAGGATGAAGCCAGAAAACAAGCAGAAGAACTGAATGATTTCAGAGAGAGAAAAGAGCAGCACGTTCAGGAGCTCAGTGAGATGCTGGAAGAACGTCAGAAACACCAGGAATTACTGGAAAAACTCTATCAGCACCTGCAGGAGCAGAAAGGAGCTGAAATAAAGGAGCTGCAACAAGAAGTTGAAAAACTGAAAATTAAAACAAGCGGCTGTGTCATTCTGTGATTCTTTTCAAGGCGAGTGTCAAATAACAATAGGAATGCCTTATGTTTTATTTTCTGTTTTATGCTTCAATTTAATGTTCAGACAATATCTTTCCTCCAGGCCTGCTTGTGCTAAATTGCATTTGCTAACTCCACCAATGTCTTATATTTGGCATGTGTTTTTATTTTATTGTTCTGAGTTGATTGACATTAGTGACATTGCAGTTCAACCATGTCAATCTCTCTCTCCCCTGTCTGTCTGCAGTATAGTATTTCTTTATATGTGACAAGAGCAGAACTTTAGAGGTCCTGTGATGAAAGACTGTGTTACAGTCGGGTGTTTTATGTGTTTATTGATTTATTATAGCTTTGACACGGCCTGACTGTGTGAGTGTGTGTTCACTTGGTATCTGTCACCATGTTTTAGGGTAATCTAATTGGAGGACTAAAACTATACTATACTATAGGGGTTGCACCGACTAATCAACTAGTCGACTAGTCGACTTCAATGCTCTGCCATGACGCTTTAAGCTTGACGTCGACTAGTCGCTGGTCCTATAGAGGGCGCAACAGGATTAGAAATCTTTGAAGGACTTCCACATTTACGCTCCGTTTCCAAACAGTTCAAATGACAAATAAATGCATACTCTGAAAGTGCTCCACAAGACATGTGTGATTATATTACTGGATGCTCGAAATTGAACGGGAGAATGCACGTTTTAAACAGCTTATTGTACAGGTAAGTTAATCGCCGTTCTAATCTAATGCGCTGCATAATCACATAATGTTTCATCACATAAAAGTCGACTTCAAAAAATCAGAAGTCGTTCAACCCCTACTATACTATGAAAGGTTTCACAAATCAGAATAGTGAAGTTAAGCACTCAGTGAAGGGTTAACTGACCAAAGCTTTACTGTGAAAGTTTTCACAAATCAGAATAGCGAAGGAGTCAGGAAAGGGTTAATTGATCAAATCTGTAAGTATTTCATAAATCACATTAGTGATGTTAAGGACTCAAAAAAGGGTTAACTGGCTAAAACTGTACAGTGAAATATTTAATAAATCACAACAGAGTAGTGAAAAACGCTGAAACGTGATAAAATGCGATTGTGAAAGTTTCTTATCTTACTAGTCACAACTGCTCTTTACTCATCTTATAATATGACTAGTCAGAATGGTCACTATAGTTCAGTTACAAATCTTGCTAGCAACATGTGGAATAAGTACTAGAAGCTAATCAATAAGTACTATATCTATTTAATAGGTATGAGTATCTAATGAATAAGTACTAGTATCTAATAATAAGAACTAGTAAATAAATAAGTACAAGTATTTTTACTATTAAATAAGGTACTGGTGCCTAAAGAATAAACACTAGCAGCTAACGAATAAATACTAGTAACTAATGGAATAGATACTATCTAAAAAAAAACAAGTACTAGTAGCATGAAAATAGTTACTAGTAGGTTTCAAACAGTAAAAGTTAATACAGCTTGCCATACTTATTCAGGACTTTCAGAGATCTGCCCCTACTTAGTCAGTCAGTTGACCAATCAGAGAGCGCTGAGGAACCAGACAGCCAATCAGAGGACAGATACGAGCTTTGTTGCCGAGTAAAAGAGGGAAGGGGCGGAGTTACAATCAGGCAGTGGCGTCGCGGTACGTTTGTACTGCGGAAAGTTTCAAGCTGAAATCCTGCGATATTCACAACGACATGACAGTTAAAATAGCTTTTAAGGTAAGTTTTTTACCACATAATAAAAATTTAGTCGCATTCGTGACTGAATGTGACCCGTCTGTTTATCCGAAAGGCGAATAAACATGATTTCCGCATCAACTCAACAAGCCTCAGTCAATAACAAACTTATAAAGTCACTCTCACAGCTGAAATTCACTATAATCCTCACAAATAATAATGAGATATTGTACAGTTGAACATGGTACCATGGTAACACCACAGTATTCTTTATTTAAGTACTACGCTGAGCCGCCATGTACATTGAGTACCATGGTAAATCAAAGAGTACCATATTTAAAGGGCACATAAACCGGAATCATGTGTATTTTAGTGCATAAGCACACAATAGTTATCTAAACGCTTGTATTATTGTAGGATCTTTGATAGGAGTTTGGAACATTAACATTTGCTTTGACACATTTGTAAGATTCTTTCAGTCACATGTGCGTCACATGGCTCAGTATTTCCCTCTAAAGAGCTCTGGTGACACATTAACCTTTATTTCACTGTCCCACAGCATCACCGGCACCTGTAGCGTTCAGAAGAGACAGAGCGGCTCGCATCCCTCCTCTGATTGGACAGCAGGGATTCAGAGTCTCTGGACGTCATGGCAACAGTATCCGGGCCGGTCATGGATGTGAGTGATGAGTTAGACAGCGGGATGGAGCCCACAGATGAGCTCGCGTCGTTTGAGGTGGTCAACCTGTTGAACCCGGGCCTGCTGGATCCCAGTGCAGACGTCGACGGACACGTCCAGGAGTCAAAAGACAAGGCCAAACTCAAAACCAAACTCATTTCAGCGTGGAATAACCTCAGATATGGAGGTATGTGGAGCAGTTTTCATAAAAACATGCTTTTCAGTGTGTGTTTTTGATGCTGAAAACAGTTGTGCTGCTTTATATTTTTGTGTAAACTGTGATATTTTGTCTTTACTGTCACTTTTGATTAATTGAATGTGTCCTTGCAGAATTAAAGTATGCATTTCTTCCAAAATCTTCAACTGTAGTGTATATTGTTATATCAAAAGCTGGTAGATTTTTAGTCGTTGTTGACCTTTACCTTCCTCTCTCACTAAACGACCTATTTCACTAAACCCAGATTTTGAAGTCGGGCTCCACCGCACACATTTTTCTCTTGCCTGACTCAGTATGAATCCGTCATCCTCACACATCTCTGTTTCTCCTCAGGCTGGTCTCTGAAGGGCAAGCCGCGTCTCAGTAAGAGCAGTCCCGTGTGTCTGCTGGGACAGTCCTATCAGCTGAGCTACAGCGGTAAGCAGGACAGGACGGTCATGCCTGCATGTGAGTGTCGTGGTTTCACTGTAAGCGTGTGTTTTCTCTCAGGAGAGCGGGAGAGTTTTCGGCGGGCGTTCTCCTCTCTGCTGTGGATGACCTACAGGAGAGGTTTCCCACCGCTGGACGGCTCGGCGCTCACGTCTGACGCGGGATGGGGCTGCATGCTCCGCAGCGCACAGATGCTGTTAGCTCACGGACTAATGCTGCACACGATGCCCGCGGGTACAAACACACTGCATGATCAAAATCCTTAACATTCAGACATTTTTAACCTGTAAGACATTCTAAAAGTTCAGAAAGTTTTATTTGTTTTAGTATGCAATTAATTAATATTGGTGTGACTAAACATTTAAAATTGAAAATGTATGTACATCAGGACAAAACATATAACCATTTTTGACCCAGAAGAAATTTTAAAAGTTTGTTAAAAAAAAAAAAAAAAGGTAATAATAATAATTAATTAATAGTCTGGTAAAAACTTAAAAAATGTGGTTAGACTGTGAAAATACACATTTAATTTTTAAATTTTTTCCCCAGATTTGTAAAACATTTTTTAAAAAGAGATATAACCATTTATTTGTATTTATTTATTTATTTTTAAGATTTTTGAAGAGATAACCATTTATGTTTATTTATTTTTTGATTTTTTAATTTTCAAATCATTTTTTTAAAAGAGATATAACCAGTTTTGACCCAGAAGAAATTTTAAAAGTTTGTTAAAAAAAAAAAAAAAAGGTAATAATAATAATTAATTAATAGTCTGGTAAAAACTTAAAAAATGTGGTTAGACTGTGAAAATACACATTTAATTTTTAAATTTTTTCCCCAGATTTGTAAAACATTTTTTAAAAAGAGATATAACCATTTATTTGTATTTATTTATTTATTTTTAAGATTTTTGAAGAGATAACCATTTATGTTTATTTATTTTTTGATTTTTTAATTTTCAAATCATTTTTTTAAAAGAGATATAACCAGTTTTGACCCAGAAGAAATTTTAAAAGTTTGTTAAAAAAAAAAGTTAATAATAATAATTAATCAATAGTCTGGCAAAAACTTAAAAAATGTGGTTAGCCTGTGAAAAATACACATTTAATTAAAAAAAAATTTTTTTCCCGATTTTTAATAATAATAAAAAAAAGAGATATAACCATTTATTTTTATTTATTTATATATTTTTAAGATTTTTAAAGAGATAACATTTATGTTTATTTATTTATTTTTTAATTTTCAAAAAAACATTTTTTAAAAGAGATATAACCATTTTTGAGCCGGAAGAAATTTGTACAAATTCTGAAAAACACACGGTTTAATATGGGATTAATATGGGGTTAATTAATATTAATCTGACCTTTAAAAATTTTGTAAAAATTCATATAATGATATATTTAAATAAAATTTCTCATAAATGTGGTAAAATGCATATCTTTGTTTTGTATCACAATGGTTTTGCTATAGTTTAAGTATTATTTGAAATTTCATATTTAAATCACATTCAAATCAGCATATTAGAATGATTTCTGGATCATGTGACTCTGAAGACTGGAGTAATGATGCTGAAAATTCAACTGCACCATCACAGGAATAAATTACATTTCATAATATATTCACACAGAAAAACTGTTATTTTAAATAGTAATAGACTTGCACAGTATATTATGTACAAAAGTAAGCATGCCATTCCTCTCTTCAGGCTGGACGTGGCCTGCGACCCATCATCTGACCAAAGATGACCTGGAGGTGTTGGACGATTCCCTCAGAGAGAGCCGGCGTGACTCGGGAAAACCTCGCAGACGCAGTCTGGGAACCACGTTAGACTGTGAGGCTCAGGAGGAGCGGACTCACAGGAGGACCGTGTCCTGGTTCGGCGATCTGTCCTCCACGCCGTTCGGCCTGCACCGGCTGGTGGAGTTGGGCCGGGCCTCTGGGAAGAGGGCGGGTGACTGGTACGGACCGGCCATCGCGGCCCACATACTGCAGTAAGTGATGGATACACTGCGATTGATTCCTGGGGAATACATGAACTGATCTGGGAACACATCTGCCACATGCATAAAGTGAGGAAATATGAATGTGATTGGATGAGCCAGATTTGAAGCCGATGTACTCACGCCTGCGAACAACATCTGAATTCTGTATTAATGTCCCAAATGTTTGTTAATAGACTGACATTTGATTGCTACACTGATCAATTTACTTTTTATCGATTTGTATTTTTAATAAATGCAGTTATTTAGTGAATTTAGTTTAAATAATTAAATATTTAGTTTAGTGAAGTTTAAATACATAAGACACTATACAGGTACATTTATTTTCCTCAGTGTTATTACTACTATACTATCTTAGTCTTAATTAATATTTTAAATTGTTTTTTATTTTATATTTTCCAATTTAATTTCAGTTAAAGTTTTAGCAATTTTGTGTTTTTTTAATTATCTATTTATTTTTTATTAATTTTTATTTCATTTATATTTCTTATATTTTTCTATTTAATTTGAGTTCGTTTTAGCAATTTAGTTATGTTTTAGAAATTATTATTAGTTTTTGTTTATTTCGTGTTCATTCATTTTATTTTTTTCCATTTTAATTTTAGTTAAAGTTTTAGCAACTGTTGTTTTAGTTTATTTTTATTTATTTAAATATGTCTATTTAGATTTTAATAATTTTTTATTGCGGTTTGTTTATATTTTACTGTTTAATTTTAGTTAAAGTTTTAGCAATTTTTTTGTGTTTTAGTCATTTTTTATTATTTTTAATGTCTCTTTAGTTTTTATTTATTTTTATTTCAGTTGTAGTGTAATTTTAGTACTATAACTATTGAAAATTTGACATTTTCTCTGACTGACTGAAACAAAAAGGTTTTTTATATTTTTGATAATATTTTTTTAAATAAACGTTAATATTATATTTTATTTCCGTTAATGTTTATTTCAAATAATGTAAATGTTTTTAGTATATTTAGGTAAAATCAGTAATGCAAAGCCATTCATGGTGTATTGCTGCCATTTATACATTTCAGTAATGTCATATGCAACAAGAGAACAGACTAAAATATACATTTTCATATTATATGTTAAATTGCATGTAAATAATGAATCCTTTCAGTGATAGTTAAGGGTAAACATTTGTTCGTGTGTTTCAGGAAGGCTGTGGCAGCATCCGAGGTGTCCGATCTGGCGGTGTACGTGGCGCAGGATTGCACAGGTCAGTCTGTCATGATTTAGCAATGAATCCTGGTCTGTTTTAGAAAGCCCTGTTCTGCGCTCATCTGGACACGGTCTTTATTTTAGCAGGAAATTACCAACAGTGTCTCATTACCTGCAGTTTGGCACAAGTTTTGGTTCATTTGTGTACAGACTGTAACACCTCAACTCTAAATCTCTGTGTTTGGCTGTAGTGTATGTTGGAGACGTGTTGAACCTGTGCGGGACGTCCCGTACGGATCTCTCAGCGAGGCGCAGGTCTGGCTGGAAGTCACTGGTTCTGCTGGTGCCTGTGCGTTTGGGGTCTGAAGTGTTGAATCCAGCTTACACCCAATGTGTCAAGGTGTGTTACAACACAAACACACACATGTGAAGAGATGGTTTGAGCTCATGTTTTCGCTCTCTGTGTCTGCAGAGGTTGCTGGAGCTGCAGTGCTGCATGGGAATCATTGGAGGGAAACCCAAACACTCGCTGTTTTTCGTGGGATTCCAGGGTGAGTCACATGACGTGCGTTTGTGTTTGTAATGTGTAACGAATCGCTCAGCGTCTGTGTGTTTGTGGTTTACGTGTGTGTGTGTGTGTGTGTGTGTGTGTGTAACGAATCACTCATCATCTGTGTGCTTGTTGTTTTCTGTGTTTCGTCATGCAGATGATCATCTGATCTATTTGGATCCTCATTACTGTCAAACTACGGTAGACGTCCAGCAAGACAACTTCCCTTTAGAGGTGAGCTGATATTTAAAGGGATAGTTTGCCTGAAAACCAATTTGTTCCTCCTCAAAATGTCATTCATACAGCGACTAGGGACTAAGTTTAAAAAAAAAAAAAAAAAAAAAAAAAACTGGATGTAGCCTGTGTGAGATGCTTTTTTGTCCTTTTTAGACATCTGCTTTCATTGTATGAAAATGAGCAATTTTAACATACTGCTAAACACCTCTGTTTCTCTTTTACAGGGTTATTATAGTAAACTAAAATGATAAAATTGTACTTTTAAAACTTTTTTTTTCTAATTGAAAATAGTTGAAATTTGTATTTTTTTGTTTTTGTTTAAGTTAAAGTACTAAAATGGCTAAAACAAAAAAATGAACGAATACTTAATAAAAAACTGTACACATAAAAAAAAAAATTATAAAATGGCAAAAACAGTACAAAATTAAAATCTAAAATTAAAATAAAAAAATTAAATCAAAACAGGAAATAAAAAATATAAACTGAAAATAAAACTGTAGTTGTATTTTAATGGTTCTGTTTGACGTCTATATAGTTACTTTTAATTAATTTTAATTTTGTTAGTTTATTTTAACTGATAAAAGAATTTTTAAAAAATCTTGTTTTATTTCAGATAGTTGCCAAGTCAACATTTTTATTTTTGCTTAAAGTACTAAAATCATTAAAACAAAAACTAAAATAAAAATTAATAACTCTTCATACCATACATATTGAAAAAACGAAATGACAAAACAGAACAAAATTACGTACAACTTTTGACTAAAATTAAAATTGAAAATATAACAATAAAAACTGATTCAAAGTATTAATCAAAACTATAAAAGTATATTAATGCCTCCACTTTTTGAATACAGGGTTATTGTTAACTACAATCAAATCATTTTATTAATTAAAAATAATTTTCTTTTTGATGATTTGATTTTAGCTAGGCAACATTTATTTTCATTTAAATAAAATATTTGCTGAAATAACATTTAATAAACTACATACACATTTTCTTTTTAAAAAACAGACACTAATGAAAAAAAAAACACGGGACAAAATTACAAAAACTTTTAAAGTTTTTTTCTAAATTTAAAATGAAAACAAAATCTAAAAATCAAAACTCATTCAAAATATTAATAAAAACTGTAATAGTATATATTGTAATTTTATATTATCATAGAATACTTATTGTAACATTCAAAAACAGGCATTTTCTGTGCAGCTGCTTTGAAACAATATGCATTGTTAAAAGCGCTCTACAAATAAACTGAATTGAATAATGTCTCTATGTGTTTGTCTGTCTCTCGGTGCAGTCGTTTCACTGTAAAACTGTCAGGAAGATGCCGTTTAACCACATGGACCCGAGCTGTACGGTGGGTTTCTACGCCGCCAGCAGGGGGGATTTCCAGACTCTGTGCTCAGACGTCACTGAGGTTAGTAGCTTATCGGCCTTTCAGATTATACGTCCGAAATCCTGCGATATCAGTATCTCTGTTTTTGATTTGATGGACAGGCTCTGACATCATCGGAGGAAAAGTACCCCATCTTCACATTTGTGGAGGGTCATAATAACGCAGAGAGAAGCTGTACGTCAGACTCAGTCACTCATATAAAGACCAAAGACAGACTGGGCCGAATCAAAAAGAAAAGCTGTTTGGATGAATTTGTGCTCCTGTGATGCACAAACTTTATTTCCTGTTTGGATTCTCCAGTACTTCCTCCAATTTGAGTCATGTGATCAAGATTGCCACACTCACTGGCATGTCAAGGAGAGCTGGACTATTTTGTGTGTCCAAAACGTGGGTGAAAGTGGGTGCTTTTGCTCTTTGAGTATTTAAACGTGAGTTTTTACAGACTGCTGCTGTTATTTTCTTGTTTTTCTGTAGTTGTCATGTGTAAACGCACCATACAGGAGGATGTGAAGAGTTCGGGGAGCAGGTGGCTAAGCAGATTAGCGTGGATGTGTTTGGTGTGACGCTAATGACAGCAGACGAGAGGTGCTGACGTTACTCTTTGACAGGCAAACATGGGATTTGGCTGCTGTAAACACTGTGATTTAGTCTCTTGTTTATGTGTTTTGCTGTTTGACTAACTACTGTATAAACGGAAAGCTTTTCCCTAAAATGTGGATGTTTCCGAGATAAAGTAAAACAGGTCTGGGTCACATTTTTTTTTTTTGGTGTTGTGTTCTGGTTACGCACATTTCTACCCAAATTCTTATGACATGCGTTTTCATTACCAATGCTTTTGAGGTGTTTCATTTCCTGTATTCTCGTTATTCTTAGAGTTGATTCTAAGAGTTTTCAATAGTTTTTTTTTTTTTTAAGTGTAGCATGAAAGATAGACATTTTTGTAGAGTTAAACAGACCAGTTTAACTTCTCTGGTTAAGCAACAACTACTGATGAAAATCAATATCAGTTATCAGTATCAATTCAAAATTCATTTTATTTCTTAATGCAATCTGGTATTATTGTGAACAAGCCTTTTATTAACAAAAATAATAATAAAATATTTATTCATGATTTATCCCCTGCAATTCCCTCTTGAACCCTCTGGGGTCTCCAAAGTCATGTCGCAAATTGGACATGACCGGCCTCTTAAGTTGTATTCACATCTGGGAAACTTGTAGATAATTTTGATACTTGACTTTCCAAACCATGAACTTTAAACATGCAAAAAGACCGAAGTATTTATAGTACTTGACTGAGACCTCAGAATCGTCAGCAAGATGACTATCTAGTGCGGGTGTGCCTCACACGCCATGAAAAGTGAAGCTGCGGGCTCTTTGATCGCCCCCTGGTGGCTGGCTGCAGTAAATGTCATAAACCCCGCCCTCTCCATGTAAACGAATGGGACTTGAGTCAAAATAAAAAAATTAATTATGACGAAGTCACTTCCTGTTTGTTGCTGCCGTATGTTTTGAGTTTGAGCTCCGTCAAGTTAATTCTTTGTCGTCAAATTTTTTATCTTAAAATCAATTTTATACACCATCATTTTCGTTTCTATAACGTGTGAATATATCCCCTATCGTATTCTACAACAAAAACAATCAGAGCGCCTTGTTATCACTAGTTCTATTTTTGACTTCCCGAGTCTGCTATTAGCATATAGCCCGCTAGCATCGCCAGCGTGGTTGCCGCTAATCTCGCTTACATTACTAATACACTACTCACTGTTACTTGCTTTAATGGTGGATGTGTGTCTACCTTTGAGTGCAGGTGAGGACACGAGCTGGAGGCCGTGGAGAAGCAGATCCGTGACCTGGTGGCGAAGCAGACCCAGCTGAGAGAGCGGAGAGCCGCGCTGGAAACATCCCAGGCTGACGCTCACAAGTCCGAGGTAAGTATACAGCGCGCTGCTAATTCTCCCACCACCTCTACTCCGTGTGTTTCTCTGCACAGGCCCGGTGCACCCAGGACGCGATCTTCCCAGATGTCCTTCACTCCGGCGCCGGGACACCACGGACCAAAATATTATCATATTACCCCAATTTGACAGTCTCTGCACTGGCTACCTATTAAGTTCCGTATCAGTTACAAAATATTATTACTTGCCTATAAGGCCCTTAAT
>NW_015544180.1:469365-469649 GCF_001515605.1 Sinocyclocheilus anshuiensis
ATTAATGAGGAAAAAAAATTAACTTAAATGATTTTAGCAAATGGCTGCAATATAACAAAGAGTGAAAAATTGAAAGGGGTCTGAATACTTTCCGTACCCACTGTATGTTCAATTGTTCATTTTTATGATAAGTTTAATTTTAGCTAGTAATTTCATGCTATAAAATGTCGTTATGGTTGATTGGGTCTCCGGGAGTTTGGGCGGGAGTTTGATACCGCGGCTCCACCTCACGACACTACTGCGCAGACTCTGGCTCCAAACAAATCTCTACTGCGCAGACTCTG
>NW_015544180.1:470696-478474 GCF_001515605.1 Sinocyclocheilus anshuiensis
TTTTTTTACAGTCTATGATCTAGTGCGGTAAATGTATAGAATAGCGTGGCGACTGTTATATGGTTGTCAACGAATGGGATGCTACATTTTATTCAAAATACGTTGGTTCTTAATTAAATATCTTCAAAACTTTTTGGCCTTAAGATTTTCCCAAGAAATAGGCAAGAACAAACCTGATGTCCTCCATGATTCCTATTCTTCCCAACAACAAAGCACTAAAATGCAAAAAAAAAATCAATTCTAATTTAAAAATTGGGCAGTAGGAAATTTCCAGTAACATGTGAAGGCAGCATAACCTCTGCAGGAAAGTGACCCTTCAGGAGCAGAATTGGACACTGGTTTACAGCAAAGACTGTATGTCTGAAAGTACCAAGAGTGTCGTACAGATAACAAATAATTATCACAGTGCAGATCTTTGTGCAAACGCAAGTTGATATCTTTCTCCATCAGTTTCATGTGTTGGAGTTTCCTCAACTTTTGTTTGTCTGCATAATCCACGGGTGTCTAATCCTGCTCCTAGAGGCCCAGTGACCTGCAGAGTTTAGCTCCAACTTTAATAAAACACATCTGAACCAGCTAATCAAGGTCTTTAGGCTCACTAGAAACTTCCAGGCATATGTGTTAGAACTGGTTGCAGCTAAACTCTGCAGGACATTGGCCCTCCAGGAGCAGGATTGAACACCACTGTCCTAATCAAACATCCCTGATTCAACTCGTCAGTTTGTTATTACAGACTCCAAGACCTGAAATGGGTGGGTCAGATGAGAGAAACATACAAAATGTGTGCTGTTTGGGGTTCTACAGGACATGGGATGGGAACCACTGATGTGGACCAACTTTCGGGGAAGGAGTGTTTCTCTCCTGTTTTATTCAGGCTTGTTTTTAGATGGTGCAGTTGTTCCATCTTGGAACAAGACTTCCACCAGACTTGTTCTGTCAAGAGTCCCTTTGGCCAAGATCAGGCCTTCGACTCTTGTGAGTCCCACTAGGTCCATTTCAGGTTTCAGTCAGCTGGAGTGGCTCTCATATCTCTACCGTACTGCTTGAAGTGCGAGTGATACTGAAGCTCGGGAAGCATCATCCGAACACAAAACCCCTGATCCTGCAGCGACAGGTTCCCTCGCACCTCGTATCCCATGATAGTGGCCGTCTCCGTCTGCCATGGGCGGAGCAAGTCCTCCAGCTCTCCCGGCGGAACCTCAGCCCTGGACACGCATTTCTGTTGTATTTTCTCTGTAGAGGCCCTGAGCCGCGCCGCCTCCGCTTTCAACCTCTCCAACCCGAACTGAGCCGCCTTCTCCCAGAACACCTGCACGAAGAAGTCGTACAGCAGTGTGTCCAGCATGTTCCATGATCGCACTTTCTCCCGCATGTTCTCGTCCAGCTCCATCACACAGTTGCCAGCGCGAGCGTTAAGCCGAAGGTAAGCCACATCCGCGTGCTCCAGTCCGAGAAGAGCTCCCAGGAGAACCAGGGACTCGTCGAAGTGCTCTGCGATCATCACCAAGTGAAACGCTTCCTCCAGCTGAGCCAAGTCCTCCGGCCAGGAGCCGTTCCACTTCTGGTTGTTGAGCCCCATGTCAAAGCTCATTGGGTTCTTGGCAAGACCATTCCCAGGTTCCTTCGGGTCCCAAAAGGTTTCTGGAGAGTCCAGGAACACGGAGAGTGCAGATTTGCCTTTGTTGGCGGTGGCTCGGTGCGCACTGAAGAACGCTGGAATGATGGAGGTGTAGTACCCGAAGACCGACTCGAAGGTCTTGATCGGGTCTCGCAACAGCGTGATGAAGACCGTGTTCTGGGGCATAACCTTCCTCACCTCCCTCAGGTCCAAACGCATGTGACTGCAAAGCAAGTTGAACTGAGATGAACCCTCAGGCAGCTCGTCCACAAACGCCGCTCTGAATCTGAGACCGAGAGAGAGCGAGAGTGAAGAACTTGTTTGGATTAAAGCTCATTAGGTGTTTAATGGTCTGAAGAGGGAGCTCAAGAATACATTGTTAATGACTGACTGAATGACTTGATCCATCCACCCTACACTCTCGGAAAAGGTACAAAAGCTGTCACTGTAGCAGTACCCTTTCAAAAAAGTTACACCTTTGTACTTTCATTTACCCCTAAAGGGTGCCATTTAGTAGGGTATCGCCCCATTGACAACTTTTGTACCTTTTTTCAGTGTAGTGAAATATGATTTTATAGGCAGTGTTTTTTAAGGTAAATTTTGGGGCGCCATCCATTGGCGTTTGTTTACGATCGTATTTTGGCGACCTAGCATGGGTAGCTAAATTATGAATATCATTAAGACTGATTAGCATGGGAGTAACTAATTTGTTTGCAATCGCGGGCCCCCCAGAGGACATCGTTATGGGCCCTGTAAGTATTTCATTGTATTACAGTTGTGTTTTGGAGGCTTTTATGGATTTATCTTTTCTTAAATTGTCATTTGGTGCCCTAGATTGATCAACATGGTCCAATAGACTCATATTTTTCTCCTCCTGTTGTCTTTGACCCAGAATATTATCTAGTGAAGAGTTTGCAGCTGCCTGCGACCAAAGACGGCAGCAGAAGGTCATGCATTTCCAGAAGATCCTGCACCAAACCGCCTCTGAGATGAATGGGAACAGGTAATGCAGACCTGAGTACTCTGACTAACATGTAATTAAACTGAAACATTGTTGGAAACGTGATGTGTATTATGCATTGTGCTCATTTTACCTGTCTGGGTAGTTAAACTGGTACGTGCGGGAGGGAAAGGCAAAAGTGGCGCCCTCTCGTTCCCCGAGTCGAAACAGGATGTTCTGCACGGTGCTGCTGCCGGTCCGGTGTGTTTTCAGGAAGACCATGGGTGGATGTGCTCTCTGCCACTCGGCTCTGGCTGTCGGTGTGTGTTTGGGCGGTTGGTGTGTGTTTGGAGTGAGTGGTGATGTGTGTTTCCCAGCAGCTCTTCTCTGGTTCCTTCTGTCTGCTGTAGGTCTCAGTTCATAGGTTCTGTCGAGGAAACTTCAGGTTAGACGCCTTCTCCTCTGTCAGCTGACCAGATTTCTTTCTTTCTAATCTTTTCTTTGAACCATATTAAATTGCATCACTGACATGAGTATTAGCAGAAACTGTTTATATGATGACTCAGAAAGCACCAACAATAGAACGCACAAACGTGCATTACATGCATAAGCGTGTTAAGTGCACTTGCATACAGATATAAGGGATACAACAGATATAAGGGATGTTAGTTTTCTCAGCAGAAATTGACTTCAGTGAGCAAGTAACACACAATTAAATGTCATCATAAGCATTTAACACAAAACCAGGCCAGATTGCTGTCAAGGCATATTTGAGAATCCAAATGACCTGTTTTGTGGTGAACTTTCCTGTGTGGTTTCCTAGTGAACACCTCAATTCAGAAAACAGCTTTTGCATCAACCAAAGGAAACCATACCACATGATGTGCACCTTGTGTTGAGAAAACCATTTAAACAACCTTCAAACCTAATTTTAATTAAATAGAATTTGGTCTAGATCTACTTTTAAAAAGTTCTTAGATAGCTGTCCGTTTTAACCTTCAGTGTTTATCATTGAGAAACTATAATAGTTTTTAATATTATATGTAACCCCTCTCTCCCGGGTCCTCACCGCCACACCTTGTTCTTGTTCCGCGTGGGTCTTGGGCATGGGAGGTGGACGCACTAACAAGGAGGCTAAAGTCTGCAGCCTCTAGCATCAGTCGCTAGTGCGTCTCTTGAGATCAAAGGAGTGAGGTTTACCTGCACAGCACCTACTCACTGGCCTCCGTTACACTCACCCCTCTAAGCCTCACTCCCATCCGGGTCACGGCACCAATGTAACCCCTCGAGGAGTGAGGTTTACCTGCACAGCACCTACTCACTGGCCTCCGTTACACTCACCCCCCTAAGCCTCACTCCCATCCGGGTCACGGCACCAATGTAACCCCTCTCTCCCGGGTCCTCACTGCCACAGCTCGTTCTTGTTCCAAGTGGGTCTCAAACCTGGGTCTCCGGCATGGGAGGCGGACGCACTAACAAGGACGCTAAAGACTACAGCCCCTAGCGTCAGTCGCTAGTGCATCTCTTGAGATCAGGGGAGTGAGGTTTACCTGCACAGCACCTACCAGCTGGCCTCTGTCACACTGTTCTGCAATGCACATATTTATATCTTTATGTAACTAAAATAAATTATTTTATTACAAGGACTTACAATATGATACATCCTCTTAGGACCTTTCAAGTTAAGTTTCACTCTCATTCTCTCATCTTGATGGCTTGTTTCTCAGCTAAGCCAAGCAACAAGTTTCTTTCTCGCCAGATTTTGTAGTCTAGATTTTTGTACGTGCAGAGATATGCATACACTAACTGAAGTCTGTATGTGTTTACCTGCATAGCACCTACTCGCTGGCCTCCGTTACATATATAAAACTATTATAAACTATAATAATAATAGTTTTCTCAAGTTGAACTAAATGAGAAACGCTGCCTTTGCAACTAGCTGTAAAAAATACGTTTTGTTTTTGGGTATATATATATTTTATTTTATTTTATTTCAGTTAATGATTTTATGATTCAAGTTTTAGTTAACTATAATGCATTGAAAGTCACTTTGGATAAATGCATCTGCCAAATGTGTATAGTATTAAGAAACTATTATGGTTTTTATTAATATTTTGAATGCATTTTTATATTTTCCCTTGTTTTCTTGTTAATTCTAGTTTTTGGTTGTTATTTGTATTACTTTTTGGTTTTATTTTTTAAATATGTCTATAAGGTTTCTAGTAATTTTTGTTGTATTAAGTAGTATTATAGTATAAGTTAAACTAAATTAAAATAAGTTAAGTTTTTCTCTATTTTATTTCATTTCAGTTAAAGTTTATCTTATTTCAAGTAACAAAATTATTGTTTTAGTTTTAATTAACCATCAACCTGACGCTCTATTGATGCCAGGATCATGGGTTCGAATCCTTGAAGTTGCTTTGGATAAAAGCACCTGCCAAATGCAAAAGTAAACATGTCTAGTTTAGTATTCTACTAGCTAAAGTCTCTCACCTGTTGGTCTGTAGTGAGTGTGTGGCCAGGAGCGTGAGGAGCAGTAAGAGCGCTAACACCAGCAGTAAAGCGCTCACCCGGTGCCTCCACAGCCAGCGCAGACCCATCTCCACAAACACAAGCCTCTGTGGAGCTGCTGAACTGTCAGCGGTCTGTCTGTGATGTGAGGATTGTGAGGGCAGGATGGCCTCCTCTCACCCGTTTAATCCTGTAGGCCGGATCAGAGAAACAAACACACACACACACACACACACACACACACACTGATGCTTCTCACAGCTTCTGTCAGTCCTCCACACAGCACTTTAGATTCATTATAAGTACTGTCACAGCAGTCTGTGTTATGTTTTGTTTCAAGTGCCATTTCAAACAGGTTGCCATGGGTTAGTTAACGTGATCTAGTTGAGCCCCCGCTGGTAGATGCTGTAACTACACCTTTATGAGGGCAAAAAGCATCTGTTTCCTTTCAGAAATCCACGTTTGGGTTTTCTGCAGGTCTTAAAAAGTAAAAAAAAAAAGTCTTATTCGCCTTACAGAAATTAAGATATTCTAAAGCTCTCAAATCAGAGCAGAACGTCTTAAACTCACACCCCCGGTTTCACAGACAAGGCTTAAGCCTAGTCCTAGACTAAAATGCAAGTCTGAAGCTGTTTCAACTGAAAGAAACTTGCACTGACTGATCTTAAAATATATCAGTGCCTCTGTTTTGTCTCAAGATGCACACCAGTAATGTGTTTTCCAAGGCACGTTTATGAAAAATTACTTAAATGTCCTAATTGAACTATGGCCTAATCCTGGCTTAGTCTAAGCCCTGTCTGTGAAAGCAGGCCATAAAGTAACATCCTTAATTCAAGATACAGATGCAAAATGTAGACATGAAGTCTTGTTTTCTGAGAAACTGAACCAATGTTATGCTTAAAACAAGAACAAATATGACAACTAGTTTTCCCTTTGAATTAAGTTGTTTTTGCAGATTCCATTAGTAGATATTTGTTCTTGTTTTAATCATAAACTCACTTCATGTGATCAATTTCACACGTCATTTTGTTTCTCAAGCAAATGTATCTTGATTTAAGAATCTTTAGACATTTGCACTGAAAAAAAGAACATAATGACAAATCACGTTCCTTTAAATAGGTCTTAAATATACCTTCTTAAAGCCTGCAGAAACCCTGCGTGAATTCTGATGACACATGTCTTCCAAATATTTGTCTTTATATTGTAGATGTTTTAGTGCCTGGCTCTTTACAGAGACTCACAGCTCAGGATAGCTGAATTAAAGTGTTTCAAATATCACTTCAAACGAGAACAGAATCATACATTCAGTGGTTTTTCAAAGTGTGCATCTGTGTATGCTGATATTTCCCACAATCCTACACTACAGAAGAGTTTAAGATGGTTCTCAGTGAATTTTTCCAGTTTAACTGGTTTATTAGTTTGTTCACTGTGTTATTGTTACTTGTATGCAAATGACACGCTTTTATTACATCATATAAGGAATGATGAATATTGATCAGTGGCGTCCTCTAGTGGAGGGGAGTTATCTCAGCATCACACTCCTCTCTTTCATGAGTAATTGTGCACATGTTCCTGTGTTTATTTGTCAATGTAAAGCAGGAGCGACGAGTCTCATGCCGTAAATGCTACTCTGTTATTAAATAAGATAATTGCATGTTTTTTTTTTACGAGAAATGGCAGGTATGCATGTCAAGTGCACGTATGCAAATGAAGATTCTTCTCTTAAACTATTTCTTACTCCGACGCTTAATTAGGAATTCCGGCGAAACTCTTCAGTTGACTTCCTTCAGTTGACTTTGATGACACAGTCTAGTTGTTTTGGTTTTATTTGGGTCATTTTATTGCCTGTGAAGAACATAGGTAGTTTTTCTCCCTGAAGTATAGGCCTATTAATAGAAAGTATACTGGTGGTAACACTTTACAATAAGGTTCCATTAGTTTTAATGTTAGTTAATGTATGAACTAACATGAACAATACATTTATTACAGTATTTATTCATCTTTGTTCATGTTAGTTCATGAAAATACAGTCGTTCATGTTAATTCACAGTACATTAACTAATGGTAACAAATACAACTTTTGATTTTAATAATGCATTAGTAAATGTTGGAATTAACACTAACTAAGATTAATAAATGCTGTAAAAGTACTGTTCATTCTTAGTTCAACTAATAAACCTTATTGTAAAGTGTTACCAGTATATTTTGGATAAAGAAAATGAAGCTCATTTTTTGACCATTACATTTTTTTTTTAAATGAATTAATTTTTATTTTGTTGATTTTTTATTTATTTTTTAATAAAATTTAAGATCATTTTACTCTCAAATTTTCATGACTGCAATGCACAAAATTATTTAAATCATCACTGATATATATAAGTTCCCTTTCAGTCAGCCACGTTCGACGTTACGTCAGTCGTGGCTGACGAATTGGGATCTTGCCCGAGAGACCAATCACCTTCGAGTGTTAACTAAACAAGCCAGTGACAGTTGGCGTGCGTGTTTCGCCACGCGCACCCCGCCCCGCAGCGCTGGTATAAAAGGAGAGCGCGTGCAAACGCACATCAGCTTTTCGCTTCGGAGCCGAGCCTTCTACAAGACAAATCTCCGCGAGTGTTTTGAAAAACAGCTGGCGTTGGTGTTACGGCGTGTCAGCGGGGGTTGCCATCCAGGCTGCTGAAACCTCGGCGAGCTGCAGCTTTCATTATG
>NW_015544180.1:479059-487643 GCF_001515605.1 Sinocyclocheilus anshuiensis
CGGTCTGCTGCTGTAGCCACCCCACCGCCGGCTGCAGCCCCTCTGTCTGCTCGTCGCCGAGGGCGCCCTCCTGTGGCCTCCACCTCCGCTCCAGCTCGGCCGCAGCAGCAGCCTTCACAACGGCCGCAGCGTGAAGCTGGCCGCAGGAAAGCGGCGCAGCCCGTCTCCGCCCCTGCCAAGCCTGTGAAGTGCCAGGGCGGGCGGCGTCCCTGGGACGGGCGAACCGGGGTTCTTGGATCCGGCTCTTCAGGAGATGGTGACCGCACCACAGAGATCGTGGTCCCGCTGGCGAAGGACGCGATACAACCTCCAGATGAGGTCAGGTTTTTACAGCCCATACTTCATCGTACCCAAGAAAGGCGGTGGGCCCTTCACAAGCTCCCGTTCAGGATGTTGACGCAGAAACGCATCTTTCAATGCGTCCGTCCTTTCGAATGCTTTATGTACTATACAAAAACATACTGTAACAAGATTAATTTCAATTCCTTCATATTTTTGAAAGGCTGAAATGTTCCCATGGGAAAGCTAACAAATAAATGAGCTAAATTAAGTTTTATTCAAGTCAGTATTTTAGTATCTTTGATTTTTTGTTAATATTTTGAATTATATTTTATTTTTATATTTTCTGTTTTTGTTTTAATTGTAAAGTTTTTGCAATTTTGTTTTTGTCATTGACATTTTTTACTATTTTTTAATCTATAATTTTAAAGCTTTAGCTTTAGTTATTTTAGTACTTCATTTAAAAGTAAATTAAAATTAGAAAAATAAATAAAATGTTTTATATATATATATATATATATATATATACTGTATATATGAGTAGTCACCATTTGAAGTGGATCAAAAAAGTTAAGTTTATTGTTGCTTTATTTTTTAATTGCATTTTTTTACAGCAGTAAATTGGTTTAATCAGCATAAATTAAGTTTATTAGGTGCTTCAAAAATTATGACAATTGAAATAATGAAGTTTTTTTTTCACATTACAGTAGATGTCTGACTCTCTAAATGTAATCTTTTTATTTCTTTCTTTGAATTTTGAGGTGAACTGCAGTATGACCTGAAGATGTCTGTGACCGCTTTCACGAGACTCACCCTTGCACGCAATCCTGCGCTACATTTGTACTTTACTACGAGAGCAGGTTTGCTCATTCACTGCTGAGAGTTCGTGCCAACTTTAAAGGTCAGAAATTCTCAACATGCATGACTGAAAAGATTCGAAACCCTCACTTTTAAAAGAGGCTTTCATGCATGAATGTGTCACTCATCAGCTCAGATCCACACCTCTCTGCTGAATTTCACCCCAGCATCACAAGACACAAGTCATATTTTATATAAAGAAAACACTTCGCACTAAGCTCTCATTAGCTAACAATGAATGATCAACTTTTACAACATCTATTAATAGTTGTTCAGTGCATTAACTAACATTCAAAGATGCAACTTTTGATTAGGAAAAAATCTATTAATAAATGTCTAAATAACAGTAAATAAAACAATAAAAGTAAGGTTTCATTTGTTTACATTAGTTCATGCATTAATGCAATAAGCAGTACATTTTACTGCATTTATTAATCATTAGTTATTGTTGCTCTAAAAATATTTAAAAGATTTTACAGCAGTTTTTCATGTTCGTTCACAATGCATTAACTGTTAACAGATGCAAATTTAGATTTAAAAATGTATTGAAAATAACAAATGAGCATTATTAGATGCTGTAGAGGTGTATTGTTCATTGTTAGTTAATTTTAAGTAATGTAGTTTACAAATGAGACCTTTTTTAAGAAGGCTATTTTTTATTTCTTTTGCATTTTATGCATTTGTGACATTATTTTCTTTGCAAAATGTTGAATCGTGACTGGTTTTTGTTTGAGCTGCTGCAGAGGTGAAGGGCGAGGCAAGCATATTTCCAGCGCTGTACTAGAGTAAATACTGCCAGAAATATGTGTGGAACGACACGCAGCTCCAGCCGCTGAAGAGAGCGATCGGTCCTGTCTGATCGGCAGCTGAAGGTGTGTCTCAGACGTCGCTTGCACTGAAAGTGAAGTGCGTTGACGAGATGTAGGCAGCTGGTATGTTTCTGTGGTTTAAACGACGAGACCTCTACCATAAACCTTCAGTCAACCCACCCTCTGCTGAGAAACACACACTTTCACAACTCATTTACACACACACACACGGCCCTCACTGTGTGCTGATCAGTTTGTATTGTTGGTGTTATAACACACTTTCACCTCTGGCACACATCAGGCAGCGCTGCATTCTTCAGATGCTGCTATTTGCTGTTGATAAATGTCATTGTTAAGGGCAGATGCTCAGATGACAGAAGCTGAAAGCTTGTAAAGCAAGTACATCACTTCAAACACTTGGATAATCATCAATGTCCACTCAGACAATGAAAATATGCAGTTCTCAAAATTATTATTTTTTAATGGTTGAACAAATGTTGCCATGTAGATACAAAAATTTCAATGAAATGTCACAGTTCTTTCAATTTCGATACCACAGCAAAAACCATGAACCAATTTGAGTTGGTAATCTTCTTTTTAAGTAGGCTATTTTACAGTTACTAGATATTAAGTGAATAGGGTAAAATTTAACTAATAAATAGTTGAGTAAGCACAGACAATTAGACAAAGCGAAGTTTTCCGATATGCAAATTAATATTTAAATATGCAAATGCAGAATTGACTAATTGAGAATGCACTAATCTGCATATGCGACCCTGGACCACAAAAGCAGTCATAAGTGTAAATTTTTTCAAAATTGAGATTTGTACATCATCTGAAAGCTGAATAAATTAGTTTTCGTTGATGTATGGTTTGTTAGGATAGGACGATATTTGAAAATCTGGAATCTGAGGGTGCAAAAAAATCAAAATATGGAGAAAATCGCCTTTAAAGTTGTACAAATGAAGTTCTTAGCAATGTATATTACTAATCAAAAATGAAGTTTTTATATATTTACGGTAGGAAGTTTACAAAATATCTTCATGGAACATGATCTTTACTTGATATCCTAATGATTTTTGGCATAAAAGAAAAATCGGTAATTTTGACCCATACAATGTATTTTCGGCTATTGCTAGAAATATACCCCAGCGGCTTAAGACTGCTTTTGTGCTCCAGGGTCACATATATTTCCAGAACATAAATCTGAACATTGGGTAAATTTAGGTTCAACATTCCTGTTTCATTTTGTTGACATTAGAGTTAAAGTTTTTTACAGAAGGGATTTTGAATCTCTCGATAAATCAGAAAATACTGTCAATAAGTTATTCTAGTATTATTTATATGCTATTATAGTATTTATTTATATTTTGAATTAGCTTGTATTTGAACATTTTCAGTTTTCATTTAAGTAATTTTGTTTAGGTTATTAGTTTTTGAATATTTATTAGCTTTATTTTTATTTCAGCTTTAGTCATTTTAGTACTTCAACTATTGAAATGGCTGGATTTTGCCATGAAATTTGGAGCAACGATAGTAAACGTGACCTCTCTTATAGCCACTATTTCAGCAAAAACGTAATCTTAAACCTGAATACACACAGACTCATAGGGACTCGTGTCACTGAGGTCCCCATGGGGAAACAAGCTTTTAAATCATACAGAATGAGTTTGTTTGAGAATGTAAAAATGCTGAAAGTTTTCTGTGAGGGTTAGTGTTGGAGTAGGGCGATAGAAAATACCATTACACCCGTGGAGAGTCCCCACATAAGGATAGTAAACTAGACATGTGTGTGTGTGTGTGTGTGTGTTTTGTCTGTACCCAGGTATTTAGGTGTATATGTGTGCCAAGTGCCTGTGTAGGGTGTGAAGGAGACACACCTGTTTCAATAGTATGTCTTGAGAACAATAAACCGCATTTCCACTCGTTCTTGACAAAGGCCGTGTTTTCCGTACAGAAACAAGGAGGATTGCAGATACTGTATGCAAATAAACACATGATGTCACATATATCGGACAGGTCAAGCATTCTACACACGAAACCGGTTTATTAATACACTCAACGATTGTGACTCCCGTTTGCTGAGTCTTGTAATAGTGTCAGAAATGAACTTTTGTAATTAAGGAGAGACATTTGCAATTTTCCTTGCATGAAGGCGTGTTGTTAGGCAGCCCGTTGGGTTTTATATGGATGCTTATTTACAGCATGTCAGATGCTTCAATTGAATTCGAAATGTATTCTCAATTTGAAAAATATCATTGGTAATTATAAGTTAAATACAAAATTGCTGTAAATAAAGAACAGGATGTCATAAAACAAACATTCTGCAAAAATGCATTTTAATAATCAGTCCGTTTTTTGATTATTAGCCTAGTTATGATTAGTTTTGTAGTGGTTTCAGAGTTTTCAGAGATGCAGATTTTAGTTTGTTTTCATGTAAAATCTCCTTAAATCTGTACTACATTCAACAAAACTCCTGCTGAATCTATAGATATGACTAATATAATATTCCAAAAATACACTAAATGTTTGATAACAGATTAAATATCAGGCTGCTTCACTATAGAGGCAAATATCTGTCACTTTTGGAGGCTTTCTTTTATCCTGGTTATCTATTGTGAAAAAAAAAAAAAGAACGAAAACAATACGTATTGTCTTATAATATAGTTTATGAGTGTGTTTGGGGTCAATGTAGGTCAGGTCGCATTTTTGCGGTGTAAAATGTTGTTATGATGTAATGATGCGAAGAACATGATTAATATTTAAGGTCACTGAGTAATTACACAGTCTCTCTCTCTCTCTCTCTCTCTCAACCTCTATTTTAATCAGCCTGTGTGTGTGTGTGTGTGTGTGTGTGTGTGTGTGTGTGTGTGTGTGTGTGTGTGTGTGTGTGTGAGAGTGTGTTATTCATCTGTATTTGCTTGTAGGGTGGATGCATAACTGGACTGAATCCAGATTCAATGTTGTCCAACATTAAAAACAAATATAATCTAAAATGCATCGAATATAAATAAATATTTAGTAACGCTGTCTAGGATAATCCTCTTCTTCCGTATTAAAACATAACAGACGTGCATGTCATATGTTATCAAGTCTTTGTTTTAAGAAAAGTGAATGGCAAAAATATATTCTAAACAAGTCAAATAAATAATTTAACAGCAAATTCAAATAATAGTTCCAAATTCTAAATTCTGATTGGACGAGCTGCATTTGGAATGTTCAATAGATTCTAAATCGATGCAGTGAGCTGAAAACAGTCTACTGTACATTTAGACTGACTTGTTTATTCTGATTGTTGATATTGTGATTATTGTGATAATTATTGAGTCTCTCAAGTACTTTAGATACAGTCATTCTGTAGTTAATAATGAATGTTTAAAAAAACATCTGCCAGTGAGTTTAGAAAAATAAACTTAAAGGAATAGTTCACCCGAAAATTTAAATTTGCTGATAATTTACTCACCTTCAGGCCATCCAGATGTAGATGAGTTTGTTTCTTCATGGGAACATGTTTGGAGAAATGCAGCATTACATCACTTCCTCACCAGTGGATGCTCTGCAGTGAATGGGTGCCGTCAGAATGAGAGTCCAAACAGCTGATAAAAACATCACAATAATCCACAAGTAATCCACACCACTCCAGTCCATCAGTTAATGTCTTGTGAAGTGAAAAGCTGTGTGTTTGTAAGAAACAAATCCATCATTAAGACGTTTTAACTTTAAAGAGTTGTTTCTGGCTAAAATACAAGTCCACAATCCTTAATTCCTCCAGTGAAAAAGCCCATCTCCTGACCATCAAAGTACACCAACATATTTCCTTAGAGCTGTTTGGACTGTTTTGACTTGTAAACAGTGCTTGATCTGTGCAGATTTCTCTCCTGATTCAGACCAGATGACTTTTTCACTGAAGAAAGCATTATTATGGATTATGGACTCATGTTTTAGCAATGGTTTAAAGTTAAGCATCTTAATGATGGATTTGTTTCTTACAAACACGCATCTTATCACTTCTCAAGACATTAACTGATGGACTGGAGTGGTGTGGATTACTTGTGGATTATTGTGATGTTTTTATCAGCTGTTTGGACTCTCATTCTGACGGCACCCATTCACTGCAGAGCATCCACTGGTGAGGAAGTGATATAATGCTGAATTTCTCCAAATCTGATGAAGAAACAAACTCATATACATCTTGGATGACCTGAGAGTGAGTGCATTTTCAGCGCAAGCATAAAATTGCTTAGCTTTGATCGGAAAATTCAAGTAAATGCATCTTGATGCAAGAATTCTTAAATATTTGTACTGAAAAACAAGACTTTTGCAGCGCTAAAACAGTATGACCTTAAATATACAGACAAAATACTTAATTTGGCCCTAAACTCTCATTTAGACACCCTGCGGCCTAAACACGCTCTAGAGATCAGCACTAATGCTGAGAACCTCACGCTAACACGCCGCTGCATGCGTGCTGGAGCAGGTTTAGCTTTAATGTGTCCCTCAGGTGTCTCGTCTGCCTGTGGGATGCTAGCACATGTCAGGGGTCAGAGGTCACGGTGCATTGAGTTACTGTCCTGACACTCGATTGGCTTAACTACAGACTGTAAGTTTGTCGTTTGTCGGTGGCTGAATGCCTCGTCTTTTGAGTGATGATGATAAATGAGCAGCGACAGAGAGAGAGAGTGTTTCTAATGTTGATCTGACTGGATAGACCGCATTCCTGCTCCACCACACACCAAACACTCATGCATTTACACACCTGTTATGCAGGTGTAAGAGCAGATGAATATTTATAAACCGAGATCGCAGACGCTGCAGGATCGTTTCTTCATTAGTGTTGTTGAATCTAATGGTGTTTTGGTGAATTTTAGTGGATGTATGAAGTCTAGTTCACACAAACAAATACAGTACTTACTGACTGTCTTAATTTTTAATGTTAGATCTCAGACCCAATACTTCTCATTGTTGTACATTTTACATTTATGCATTTGGTAGACGTTTTTATCCAAAGCCACTTAATGTACGGTAGTGCAAGATTTAATGCTTTTGAAAGACGTCTGTTCTGCTCACCAAGGCTGCATTTATTTGAGGAAAAATACAGTAAAAACAGCAAAATTGTGAGAATGTTTTACAATTTAAAATAATTGTTTTCTTTCTATGTAATTTATTGCTGTGATCAAAGCTGAGTTTTTCAGTGTCACATGATCCTTCAGAAATCATTCTAATATGCGGATTTGCTGCTTAAGAAACATTTCTGAAGCTGAAAACAGTTTTTTTTTTGTAGAAATTGCGATATATTTAGTTTTTCAGGATTCTTTGCTGTCAAAATTTTTTTTTATAAATATAAATATTTTGTAGCATTATAAATGTCTGTACTGTCACTTTTGATCAATTTACTGCATCCTTGCTGAATGATGTTCATTTTGAATGGTAGTGCATATTGTAACGATCTGTTTATGTATTAAAATCTGCATTTCTGCCTGCTCTGTGACACATGAACACTGTTTCTGGTGATGTTTGGCTGGTCTGCAGGGCGTCAGTCGTTCCGGTATTTCCAGAGGACAGTGAGAGTGCAGAAGAGCAAGAGTTTGCCGGAGGGACTCAGAGGGCAGGAACAGGTACGTCCGGTCTGAACCACCTGAATGAGACACACCTGTTTCAGTGGGCGGAGCCACAGCAGGTGACAGACAGCCATAACAGAAGACAAGACGGGAGAGCCACACACAGACGGAGACGCAGCACGCAGGATGTTTAAGAGGAAGGAATACAGTCCTGTCAAGGCCGGGCAGTGAGTTTCCATCAGTTCATGTGTCTTGTTTCTGTTCGCTCTCTTATGATCTTTATGCCTTTAGCAAGAGCCTTATGGGTCATTAGATCAGAGACACACACCTGAATGAATGACAGATCTGTCTGAAGGCATTCTAGAGTAGAAATGGACTGGCGTTTATGCATTAAAACTGTGAGTTGACTGGATTTGTGTGTGATAATGTGGAGTGTGTGATTTATCTTTATGACAGGGCAGGGCCTTATTTCTCTCTCTCTCTCACACACACACACACACACACACACACACACACACATCATTAAGTAAGATGAATGTTTTATTAGTGATGATGTTCCGGAAAATTGGCGTTTTCACAAAATAATGCAAGACGGGGTGATCCGTGTCTTTGGCCGATAATGAATGTGCCTTATTGTCCTGCTCATTAAGCAAATAATTACCAAAAAAATGAACAAATGGAGCCGAAATATTGCAATTATTTTATTTTGTGACGAGAAAAAACAGTAATACTTGACAACAAGATTCCATTTGTTAACATTGCATTAGTTAACATGACCTGACAATGAAAAAAAAACATTTATTAATCTCAGTTAATGGTTATTTCAATGTTACTACTACATCAAAATTTGTATCTGTTAATTTTATTTAATGTAACTGAGCTGACGAGAACTAACAGTGAACAATTGTATTTTTAACATTAACAAAGATTGATAAATGCTTTTACAAATGTATTGCTCAACTAATGGGATCTTATTGTAAAATAAATTTTTCAGGGATGTTGGCCAGAAAGATTATTCTGGGTAAATTAAAGAAGCACATTTTATTTTATTTTATTTTATTTTATTTTATTTTATTTTAT
>NW_015544180.1:487683-494126 GCF_001515605.1 Sinocyclocheilus anshuiensis
ATTTAATTTAATTTAATTTAATTTAATTTTAATTTTAATTTTATTTTATTTAAAACACTGTGATGTTGGCCAGAAAGATTATTCTGGATAAATCAAAGAAGCACTTTTTATTTTATTTTATTGTAATTTTATGTAATAACTAATATTAACAAAGATTAATGCATACGGTTACAAATGAATTTCTCACCTATCGGGATCTTGTTATGAAGCAGGGCTGTCAAAATCAGTTCCTGGAGGGCCGGAGCCCTGCAGAGTTTAGATTAAACCCTAATTAAACAAACCTGATCCAACTAATCAAGTCCTTCAGGTATATTTGAAAACTACGTTGTATGTGTGTTAGAGCAGGGCTGGAACTAAACTCTGCTGGGCTCCGGCCCTCCAGGAACTGAGTTTGACAGCCCTGTTATAAAGTGTTACTGAAAACCTCATTGCACATGAATATTTGATTGCGTCGGCCAATCAGAGTGCAGGATTCAGTGTGACATGCAGCTGACAGCTAGTTAGGGGAACTAGTTATGATGGTGAGTCACTGGTTGACAGTTTACTGGTGTGTCCTGTGTGCTGTGTGGGGTGGGATGTCTAAACTGCAGCGTATTCTGAGTAAACGAGTTCATGTATCATATATGAACCACAGTGAACAACAGGAGAGACGGTAGATGAGCTATCAGACACTGACAGCAGCAGCCGACGGGCCTCTTGTGTAATTATTACTCATGCATGCAGGGTTTATGACGTTATTAATTATGCATTGATTTAAAAATGGTGGAACATCACTTTTTTTTATTCATAGAAATTTTACATACATTCACATAAATTGTACCCGGCTATATAAAACATGTTCATGTTTAGTCTGATGGCATCTCTTGGTATATTTAGACATACTCAAGGAATTTCAGTAATGTTGAACAGAAAAACGATTATGTGGAAGTCAAAGAAGCACTTTTTTTTTATTTTTTTATTTTTTTATTTAATATTAATTATTTTTCATTATTATTTAAATGTAATATTTGTTTTTATTTTTTCATATTGCCTTTTTATATATTATAAAATATATTTATATATACACAATCTTTTGCAAACTGCCAAATGAAAATAGAGTGAAAAGACATTAACTAAAGGTAAACATTGTAATGCCAGAATTAAAAATCTGTAATCATTTACTAACTTTTAAGTAGTTCCAGTCCATATGACTGTGATTTCCTGCATGAAACACAAAAGGATTTATTTTATTTTTTCATTTAATTTGATGTTATATTTGTTTTATAATGTATATTTTACTTTTTATTTTATAAATGTTGTTTTGTTTTATATATATTTTTTTATTTAATTTTATCAGCTATACATTTTATTTTATTTATATTATAGTTATTATTATATTATTTTAATTTAATTTAATTTTGTTTTATTTTATTTTATTTGTTATATTTATTATATTTTAAATATTTTATTTTTTATTTTATTTTATATTTCAATTTGTTTTGTAATTTATATTTTACATTTTATGTTATTGCTTCATAATATCTGTTTGTGCTGTGCCATATTTTCCCAGAGAACAGGTCAAAGAACAGAAAGCTGTTGTACAGTGTGTTTTCTGTGTTGAGTGAGTCACGTTTATTATTTGACACTGATGTGGATCCAGCTGATTGTGTTTGAGTGTGTCCCACTGACGCTGAGGCTGTAACCGCTGTTTGTGAGCCGCTCTTGTGTTCAGGATCAGGCCATGTAAAGATGGGTGTGTGTGTGTGTGTGTGTGTGTGTGTGTGTGTATTAGGAGGTGTGTGTTTAAGCTAGAATCTAACTGTGTGCTAATCAGTGTGAGTTATTCATTTCCTCATGCTAATGCGTCAGTGATTGTTCTAATTGACTGATGGTTAATTGTTGCATGAGGAATGAGGAAAATCTCCCTGTGTTTGAGCTCGATCTGTAACAGAGAATGAGCATTAGTTCAAGCATTTGTGGCGTCTTCTGATCATTAAACACTGACTGCCTTTTTACCACTTTTAATCACTTTTTAACCTTTTATTATTTTTAAGTTTATTTTTATTGTGTATATTAAATGTATGTGTATATGTATTTATTTGTTTGTTTATTTATGTATATTCTTAAATGGTAAATATGATCATTGCATGAATTTTGAGAAGTACAGTCTTTCAATTAATATTTATAAAATGATATAATAGGTTTTTTAAACGTTTGAAATAATTAAACATTTGAGTATTTATTTTATTTATTCTTAAATCATGATTATGACTATTGTATGGATTTTGACAAATGAATTTTTAAAAGTACAAATATTTCATGCAGTCTCTCAGTTAATATTTGTACTATATAATATTCTTTTCACCATTTTTATCAACTTTTAACTTTGAAAGAAATATTTATTTATTTGGTGATTATGCCATTGTATGGATTTTGACAAATTGATTTTTTTAAGTAAAAATATTTCAGCAGTCTCTCAAGTAATATTTTTTTGTAGAATATATGTGATGTTTAGTATTTTTCACCATTTTTAAACACCTTTTAACTTTTGAATCGATGAAACATTTATTTATTTATTTTCTTAAATTTGACTTTAAAAGGACAAATATTTCTTTCAGCTAATATTTATAATATATAATACTTTTTAAAAAATATTTATTTATTTTCTTAAATGGTGATTATGATCACTGAATTTTTAAAAGTACAAATTCTTCATGCGGTCTCTCAATATATCTGTGCAGTGTAATGAGTGACGGCAAAGGGTTGTTAAATGCTGCTGAAATCCACAGGCGTGAGCAGAAATTCATGGCATGAATCGGCCCTTTAACTGTAAAGTGCAGCCACACGCTTGATTGTGTGAAGACAAAGAGCCGCCCGCACGTCCAGGGTGTGACTTTATACAGCAGCAGCAGAGATTCCTCAAGAAAAGAGCAGGAATTCCGAGAGTTCCACCTCAACATTCCACAGACACGCCCACACACCTGTCAATCACCCTCTCTCACTCTCTCTCTCACACTCCCTCTCTCTCTCTCTCTCACTCTCTCTCTCTCTCTCACTCTCTCTCTCTCTCTCTCAGGAGGGTGTGACGCGGTTGTGTAAACGACTGCAGGAATGTCAGCACAGTAAAAGTGCAGATGAGCTTACAGAGCGAGTGATTGACAGATGCAGATTGACGTGGGCGGTGGAGAAAGTAGAAACTGAACTCTTATAAAATGCCATTTCTTTTGCTGAAGTTGACAAGCCAAAAAAGCCAATAGCACCGGTGACTCTCACACTGTTAAACACGTACTTGAGCTTTATGTTTGCGTGTCACTAAAGCAGGCGAAGCGCCCCGGCGCAGGCGTGAGCACATATGAAGGGGTTGGAGCTGAACGTCTGTTGTGTTTTCATCCATTCAGGTCGCAGGCCAGTGACATGCTGGCTTTGACCACACGCTTACAGCAGAACTCCGATCAGGTGGAGAAGAACGTCCTGCTGGCCGATAAACTGCTGCTGGAGGCGAGAAATACTCACACACTCACACTCACACACACACACTCACTCACTTTATTTATTGTTTAGTTTATAATTTATTTCATTTTTGTTGCATTATTTATTGATTGAATTATATTGCCTGTCAGATTATAATCATTAAAGATGACATTATTTACTTCAAACATATGACATTTATGCATATTTTGATGTGCGTACACTTTGTTAAACAGATGTACAACAAATAGGAAAAAAGAAAAAAACATAATAATAAAGAAAAGCTGGTATGAGATCATCCCACAAACAGCTTAAGAGAGATCTAGTGGGTTTTGTTTACTATTTTTCAGACCAAGAAGTAACTCAACATGACATTTTATTTCAAATGTAGCTGAAGTATGAGGATGTGTTCTGTCTCCCAAATTAAAGCTAGCTTAGAAGCACACATGCTAAACTGCTAAACCAGCGTGTTAAAGCTCTCTGTGTCTGTTGTGTTTCTCCGATCAGGACCTGGAGAACAAGCGCGCGGGCTCTCCTCTCAAACAGCAGGGTCCCGCCGCCGAGAACCTGTCTCAGGCCGAGATCTTACTGAAGGATCTCTTCATGGACCTGAGCAAAGCCAGAAAACTGAAGCACCCGCAGGCCGGCGAGATCGAGCTGGAGTGAGTGAACAAACACAAACACGTAACACACGCCAGCCAGCGCTCGGCTCTAACGCTTTCCTCTGAAATGTGTGTGTGTGTGTGTGTGTGTGAAGTGTGAGTAAACTGCACGAGCGCTGGTCCAAATACTGCGGCACCTACAGAGATCTCTACGGCCAGCTGCACGAGCTCTATCTGCCGCCTGGCCTCGACTGGAGCAGCCTGCTGTCTGATAAACAGGTGACTGCCACAACATCACCTACTGACAGCATTCAGGGCTGTCAGCACGTCTATTATGAGAAAGTGAAAGAAAAAGTGCAGTTAAAAGGTTCAAACAATGCTTATCCAGACCGATGTGACAGGTTCCTCAAAGAGCATCTTCTGTAGAAAAACCTCTGTCATCTGGTGATTTAAAGCAGGGGATTTCAAACTGAGGTCAAGACTAACTAGAGGGCCGCAAGTGGGTGCTAGGAGGGCCGTAAAAATGTTTAGAGAAGAAGTGTAAACGTAAATAAATGATAAAAAGATTAGTACACATAAATAAACAAACATTTGATTTAAATACGTACAAAATAAATAGATAAACGTTAGATTAACACAAAAAAATCAATTAAATAAGCAAATAAATGAATACAAATTGATTAAAATAATGCAAAAGTAAATAATTAATATAAATAAAACGCCTATAATTGTCACGTGTATGTTCCCGTTTAGTTCCTGTTTTCCTTATTTGGTCCTTCCTGTTCCTGTCCTCATTGTATGAATTTGGTTCCAGCTGTGTTTGTTTAATTAGTTAATTTGCTCCCAGGTGTGTCCCATTGGTGTCTGTGTCTTTATAGTGAGTCCCGTTCTGAGTTTCTTGATCCGGAATTGTTTATGTCCCCTCCTTGTGCTATGTGTGATTTCCTGAAGAAGAATATTAAACTCATTTGTTTTGTACTCCTGGTCTCCTCGTTCCTCGCTCCGTGCTCCTCACAGAAGCAACCCGTGACAATAATAAACATAATCAGTACATACATACTACATTATAACAGAAAAAAAACAATGCAACTTAAAAAATAATGATTTAGACATTTGTTTATAGATGAAAATATCATTAGATGAAAACAAATACATTATAAATTAGATTAAATAAGTAGATAAATAAAAATTACATCAAAATACATAAATTAACATTCGATTAAAACAAAAACAAACAAGTAAATAATACAGTAATATAACCAATACAGTACTTTAATAGAAATAGAATAGAAAAACATAATGTAACTTAATAGAAACGGATTAATCTCCAAATAATATTTTAGGCATATTTATGAATAAATAAATAAATACATTAGATTGAATAAGCAAATAAATAAAAATTTGAATAATACATAATGAACATTAAATGAACATTAATTAAAACAAATGAATAAATACTTAAAAATTGGATTAAAAGAAATACATAAGCAAGTAAATAAATAAATAAATACATGCATACATACAGAAAGTACTATTACATTAAAAAAAATTTTGATGTAACTTAATTGAACCTAAATATTTTCCAAATAATATTTTTAATGTATATTAAACATATGTCTAAGTTTCCAATGTTTTTCAACATTGAAAATTGGGTCTTTATACAATAAATAATATAGATGCCTTTAAGATTTTAGGATGGCCATGTTTGGGAGTCTGTGGCATCTTAAAGTTTGAAAACCTTCTGCTTTAAAGCACCTAGAAACCAAAACACAGATCAGAAGAAGCTCTAATGAAACATCAAGAGCTTTATTCATCTCCAAAGAAGCATCTAGCAGCTCAAGAGACCTGAACATGGTCCATTACTGAAGCCAAGAGCGTCTGAAGAAGCTTTATTTGAGTCTGTGTGTGTGTGTGTGTGTGTGCGCGTGTGCGTGTGTGTGTGTGTCTATGTGAGCGTGTGTCTGTCTGTCTGTGCTGATTCAGGAAGATGTTTACGGTCCGACTCTGTCTGATGTGGAGAAACAGATTGCAGTCCACAACATTCTGCATAAACAGATGGAGGCGTATCGCTCGGCCCTGGAGAGCAGCGGCGTCAGTCTTACACACACACACACAGTAAACACACACACACACAGTAAACACACACACAGTAAACAAACACACAAACACAGTAAACACACACACACAGTAAACAAACACACACACACACACACACATGTTATGCTATCTAATGTTGTTAACTAGTTTTAACAAATGAAACCTTAATGTAAACTGCATTATTGCCTAGTGTTTTGTCAAATACAATTCTATGCAACTTTATAAACCTATAACTTAACATTATTATATCTATATTATAGTATAATATTATAGTTATAATATTATTTACTAAGTATA
>NW_015544180.1:494391-516153 GCF_001515605.1 Sinocyclocheilus anshuiensis
TATATATACGCACACTTAAAATAATTAAAGGTTGACTTAAACTTTGACATTTTTCTTTCCTAACAGGATAACTCCTCTGCTCTTCAGCAACAGTATGCAGATCTACTGGTAAGACCTTCTGAAATCGAATCATATGTTAACAAGTGACAAAGGTTTATGTTCATACATTGATAAACCTGTGTAAAGTAAAGCTCTGCGCAGCTGAACTGAGTATGCTGTGTGTATGTTGTGTGTAGGAGGCGAGTGAGCAGCGCAGGCAGCATCTGGCGTCTCTCTATGAGTTCATGCACAGCTGCAGTAAAGAGCTGCTCTATCTGAGCGAACAACAGCACAAGATCATCAGCAGAGACTGGAGCGAGCGCTTGATCGACAGCGCCGGGGTGCGCATGGACTACGAGGTGAGACACACACACACACACACCAGCAATACAGCCTGAAACGCTGCACACTCTACCTGCTCTTCAGCATTTAAAGGGACAGTTCACCCAGAAATGACAATTTTGTCATCATTGACTCTCCCTCATGTTGTTCAAACCCGTATGAGTTTCTTTCTTCTGTTGAACAGAAAAGATGAAGTTTTGAAGTATGTTGGTAATAAAACAGTTTCTGGTCCACATTGTCTTCTCTTTTTTCTAGAGTATAGAAGTCAGTGGCTACCAGCAACCAACATTCTTCAAAATATCATCTTGATCTTTTTTACTGCAGGATCTTCAGTCTTCATATGAATCATTTTTGTGAATGTGTTTCAGAGGTTTAAGAACAACAGTCTGCTGTCACACGAGAGGGAAGTGAGCAAACTACAGGAGGACGCCAGCGTGCTCATCGACGACAAACACCCCGGATCATCCGCTGTTAAGGTATTCATTCATTCATTCATTCATTCATTCATTCATTCATTCAGCCAGTCATTCATTCATTCAGCCATTCATTCAGTCAGTCAGTCATTCAGTAATTCAGTCAGTCATTCAGGCAGTTTTTAGTTCATTTATTTGTTCATTCACTTACTCATTCATTTATTAACTTGTTCATTCATTTATTCATCCAAACAATCATTTTTCAGTTCATTCATTAGTTCATCTATTTATTTAATCATTTGTTCATTCGTTTGTCAATTCATTAATTTATTCCCTCACTCATTAATTCATTGTCCATTCATTTGTTTGGTCATTTATATTCATTCATTCACTTATTTAATCATTCATTCATTCATTCATTTGCTCGACAGAATAAACACATTTATTCATTATGTATTTGTTTGCTTGTTCATGAATTAGTTCATTTATGTGTGCATTCACTTGTTTGTTTGTTCGTTCATCCATTTCAAACACTGATTGGCTGTGAGTGAGTCCTGCTGTCATTGATTCGCTGAATGAAGGTGATTTCACGCGTGTGTGTTTCAGTCATTCAGCGCAGGCGTGTCGAGAGAGTGGCAGCGATTCCTGAATCTGTGTCTGTGTCAGGACACACACCTGGACAACGTTGAGGCATACAAGAAAGTACGCAAACACACACACACACAACAAGACAAGCAGGAGATTCAGACGAGTGTTTACTGAAATGTTTGCACATGTGTTTTAATCTCAGTATGAGCTGGATTTGGAGACGTTCACTGAGTCGATGAAGAGAATTAAATCCACCACCGAACTGTCAGTGCTGAACAACATGAGCAAATCTGAGATCCTGCTGACGCTGGAGGTCAAGCACACACACACACACACACACACACACACACACACAAACACACACACACACGCACTGCAATATGTTAATAATCCAGTATAATTAATAAGTGTGTGTGTTTGTGTGCAGAGCGAGGAGAGGTCCGTCGTGAGGAACGAGCAGCGTCTGGCGGATCTGAGAGAGCTTTGCACCAGCATCGCTCCTCTACACCTGCGCCGGAGCACCACAGACAAACCCATCAGCGCTATCGCTCTGTGTGACTGGAGCACTGAGAAGGTAACCTCCTTTTCTGACATTAATTAATACTTTTATTGATCAAGGATGCATTAAATTGATCAAAAGTGACAGTACAGGTATTTATAATGTTGCAAAAGATTTGGAAAGCCCATCAGTGGAGGACGAACTGTGCTAAACGTTTCTCTGCTGCAGGACTCTGTGAAAAAAGGCGACAAGGTCGCGCTGGTCTCTGATCCCAGAGAGGAGATCTGGGAGGTGAAATCCAGCTCGGGAGAGACCAAGCTCATCCCAGGAGTCTGTTTCCTCATCCCTCCGCCCGATTCAGCCGCCATCGACAGAGTGGACGGGTAAGAAAGCTCCTGAGACGCAGGAAGTGCTGGTCTAGCTCTCCCAGCTGCTTCCTGTTTTAACATTCCTGTGTTTTTGTCTTGTATTCAGTCTGAGCAGAGATTTCTCTGATCTGAAGAGGACGAGGTCGGCTCTACAGGCCCAGGTGAAGACACCAGCAGTGGAGGTCACGCAGTTCGTAAAACAAGGTCTGAAGCAGTGTTATTTATTTACCATTGATATACTATCATAGTTTTGTTTATATTTTGAAATAGGTTTCATTTTATTGTCTGTGTGTGTGTGTTTTCTGGGAGTTTTTACATTTTCTTTTTTATTTTAATTTTAATTAAAGTTTTAGTAATTTTGTTGTTGTTGTTTTATTTTTGTTATTTTAAATATGACTATATAGTTTTAAAAACTTTAGTTTTTAATTAAAGTTTATTTAATTTTAGTTATTTTAGTATTTCAACTTAAATTAAAATATATATTTTTTTAAACTTAATGTTGCCAAGGCATCATTTCTCATTGTCGTTTAGTTTATTTCAGTTAATGTTTATTTTGTTTAAAATAATTAACTTTTTTTTTTTTATTAAAGGAACAGTTCACACAAAAAAATGAAAATTTGAAATTTGAAAAATGTTGAAAATGTACTCACTCTCAGGTCATCCAAGATGTAGATAAGTTTGTTTGTTCATCAGATTTGGAGAAATGTAGCATTACATCACTTGATCACCAGTGGATGCTCTGCAGTGAATGGGTGCCGTCAGAATGAGAGTCCAAACAGCTAATAAAAACATCACAATTGCAGCTAAAATACCATAATCATTAATACTGCTTTCTTCGATGAAAAAGTCATCTGGTCTGAATCAGGAGAGAAATCTGCACAGATCAAGCACCGTTTGCAAGTCAAAACAGTCCAAAACAGCTCTAAACAAATATGTTGGTGGATTTTAATGTGAGAGACAACAGGAGATGGACTTTTTCACTGGAGGAATTAAGGATTGTGGACTTGTATTTTAGCCGGAAGCAACAGTTTAAAGTTAAAACATCTTAATGATGGATTTGTTTCTTACAAACACACAACTTTTGTCTTCACAAGACGTTAACTGATGGACTGGAGTGGTGTGGATTACTTGTGGATTATTGTGATGTTTTTATCAGCTGTTTGGACTCTCAATCTGACGGCACCCATTCACTGCAGTGGATCTGTTGGTGAGCAAGTGTCTGTTCCCCTGAAGAAACAAACTCCTCTACATCTTGGATGGCCTGAGGGTGAGTTATCATGTTAAATTTGAGTCGTAAATTATGTTATTTCTCCCGACAGTCGCTGTGGCCACCGTTCCTGACAGCGCAAAGGCCGGCCTCATTGACAGCCGGCTGGAACAGATCTATTTAGACCTGCTGAAGTTAGAGAAAGACATGCAGAACCGAATGAGGTCTCCGTTAGATCGCGCCGCATCCATCGGAGATCTGTCCTCCAGAATCAAAGACCACGATGTAAGAGCGGGAATCAAAACCAATAGATTTTCAAGTCTAAATGTGGTTATTTAGTTGGTCAAAGGAAAAACAAATGCTGGATAAAATAGTTTGTATAAAACATTGACTGACTCCCAGTTTGCTCTGATCTCTCCAGAGTTTTGTCACGATTCGAAAGAACCTGGAGGCCGAGAAAGCATCGGCTCAGAGAGACATGGAGCCCCTGATATCCCAGAAACCCCTGGGGCCCACCACGTCCTCACTGCCTCTGAAACTGAGCAAAATCAACAACAAAATCGACGACATCACCGCCCTCTCTGATCTCTACCACAAGAAGTAAGAAACAACAAAAAGCCTGCAGTAAATCACACAAGCAAGGCTTCATAAAGTATTGTGGTATTTCTATGGTTTTTGGAAACATACTATGGTAAAACCTTGGGATTATTTCTTCAGGGTCACGTCTTCCATGTTCCTGGAGAAACAGATCAAGAAGGTGTGCAATATGCTGACTGCGTTCGAGGATCAGTTGGCTGCAGACACTGGCATATTTGATGAAACCAATGCCATCCGGAACCACTCCAGACAGCTGCAGGTAGACACCACTGATCTATAATAGAGAATTGGATTGCTCATGACGTCATAAAAGTATCACATATCATATTCATTACAGTAGCGTACATAAACATCAGCTGGATGAGATCCTAAAAAATATGCATTTCAAATGACAAAGTGCTCACGGAATCTGAATAAAGATTTATGATTTCTATACATTAATTCGCCTTGTACATTCACTGTTTATGTAATTACGTCATTGTTTTTTTATTCCTACGGTAGGCTAACTGCAAATGTTACAATGATTTTGGTAACAGCATGCATTTTGAAGCAGTTAAAGATTTAAACGTTAAATTAATAATTAATTAACCATATATAACATAACATTTTACTCCTATTGAAACTGCAATGCTAGTAAAACTCCATAGAGTTTGCGCAATCTTGAAGAGTCTGAAATAGACATTGCTCCATCAGGACATAAAAAATATACACATCAATTTCTGATACTAATACCAGATATACAGTGGGTACGGAAAGTATTCAGACCCCCTTAAATTTTTCACTCTTTGTTATATTGC
Organism: Sinocyclocheilus anshuiensis; assembly: GCF_001515605.1. Classification (NCBI taxonomy): domain Eukaryota; kingdom Metazoa; phylum Chordata; class Actinopteri; order Cypriniformes; family Cyprinidae; genus Sinocyclocheilus; species Sinocyclocheilus anshuiensis. The sequence goes on from NW_015544180.1 coordinate 499,242, forward strand.
AGCCATTTGCTATGTCAACAATTCTGTGTTTTTCTGTCAATATGGGGTGCTGTGTGTACATTAATGAGGAAAAAAAATTAACTTAAATGATTTTAGCAAATGGCTGCAATATAACAAAGAGTGAAAAATTTAAGGGGGTCTGAATACTTTCCGTACCCACTGTATGTTCATGTTTAATATTTCCTGCATAATTACGTACATAGAGAAATATATTTTGTTTTGGATCAGTTACTTGTGTCGGCATGTGCGCAGCAGACACACCCACCTTAACGATTTCGATATGTCACTTATCCTGTCCGAAAAGACCATAAACATCTGAAGTAACAATTAACAATGGTGCTCTCTGCTGGTAGGGAATAGTAAGATCGATGACGGCTCCTGATGGCACTTTAGAATGCAATCCAATCATTATAGATGAGTTGTAGATGCTCAAACACAATGTGAAATGCTGCTATGTGTCGTTAACTATAGTATTAAAGGGATAGGTCTGCCATATTCTGACATCATTTACTTCCTAAAAAATATACATGAATTTCTTATACGTGAAAAAAAGTAGATCAAAAAATGATCAAAAGTGACAGTAAAGACATTTGTAATGTTACAAATGATTTCTGTTTCAAATAAATGCTGCTCTTTTGAACTTTCTATTCAACAAAGAATCCTAAAAAATAAAATGTATAATAGTTTCCACAAAAATATGAAACAGCTCAACTGTTTTCAACACTGATAAGCAAATCAGCATATTAGAATGATTTCTGAAGGATCATGTGACACTGAAGACTGGAGTAATGATGCTGAAAATTCAGCTTTGATCACAGGAATAAATTACATTTTAATATACTGTATATTCAAATAGAAAGCAGTTATTTAAAAGTTTAATAATATTTCATAATATTACTGTTTTTACTATGTTTTGATCGAATATATGCAGCCTCGGTGAGCAGAAGAGACTTCTTTTAAAAACATTTAACAAAATCTTTCCGATCTTAAACTTTTGAATGTACTGTAATCATGCATTATATTCAAAGTCTTCTGAAGCCTTATGAAAGAAACACCAATTTACCAGTTCAAGTCATTATTACCTAAATATCTTCCCTTTTATATTCAGTGCTGAAATGAAAGCAGGAGTGGTTTGGATATGGTACAACTTCCCATGCAAAACATTGTAATGATTTGTCTGTAAATGTCTATAATTGTTTTCTCTTTAGACCATGAGTAAAGATGTTATATCCAAGAAAGATGACATTCAGCAGCTGAACCGTGAGTTGGAAGTCACAGAGCAGGCATGTAGCTCCCTGCAGAAGAGCTTCCAGGAGTATTGCACTGATATCTGCCACCAAGAGACCGAGGTCAAGCACTTGAGGAATCGCTACTCTAACATCAACAGCCAGCTGCAGCAAAGGTGAGATGTCAAAAAGAGGCATCTTTTTTGTTTGTGTTGACATCTTTTTTGTTTCTTGAGGCAAGTCTGCTTTTACAGTGCTACAGTCTTTTGAACTCTATCCGTAAATTTTTAATTCACAGGGCAACTCTGTTGCAAGAGGCGGTCAATAAAAATCAGGAATTTAACAGTGCCAACCAGTCACTCACTGCTTTCCTCATCAATATGCCCAACAACGAAGTTCGGCCTGGTGAAAGTGTGTCGCAAATCTATGCCAAGCAAAACTCTCAGTTGGTCAGTATTAAGTTTTATTGGCACGGTTTTAAAATGATTTTGATTAATTTGATTATTTACATTTTTTTTATTACTATTAATATTATATTTTTTATATATTTATTTTAAATATTTATAAATTCTTAAAGAAGAAATAGTTTTTGATGTAAAAACAATTAGAACTATTGCTATTAGTATATTGATTGCTTATTTTTTGCAATTCCGTTTAGTGCCACTAGTGGCACGGAAATTACATGTATCACATTTCTCAGATACGTTGGATTTTCGTGTAATATCATGTAAAAAAAAATGTTTTGGGTTGCAGAGGGCAGTTGAAGACATCAAGAGAAAGCAGGATGATGTAAACCGGGTGGTGAAAATTTCTCGTGAACTGCAGGGCATTCTTAACGTACGATGGCCATCTTGAACATAATCATACTACTGCACATTTCACATGTCAGTTCTAACATGAATGTAAATGATCAGTTGCTTCTGTGTCTTCAGGAGTATGAGCTGAATTCTAACAAATACCGCAGTGCATTGGGAAAACCAGAAATAAACACAAAAATACTTGATTACATCACCCTGGCTGAAGCTGTGCAGAGGAAGGTAGGTTGCTTTGCCATAATGACCATATTAATGACTTATTGTTTATGTACATTTCCAAATATCTGTACAATTGGTTACTTTAGGAAAGGGATGTTGTGAACCTTTACTCTGAAGTATCAGCACAGAATAATCAACTACTGAATCAAGTGATCTTGGCCAAGGACCTCATCAACAAGGTACTGACTTTCTAAGCAACAATCATTGGAATAAATAACAAGTTAAATGCAAATGTTGTTGAAGGGTGTAAAGCTACCATGAACCTCTTAACTTAACCTAAACAAATCTTTATTTGTATCCCGTGAATAGAATGATGAAATTGTGAGCCATGTGGTGGTAAGGCAGCAACTTCAGATGCAAAGTCAGCAGAGAGACATGGACGAAGTTGACGGTCTGAAGCGAGAGCTGGCTGAGGAAATATCTCGCCGTGCTCATGCCGAGAATGATTTAACGACCTACAGGAAACGGATGGTGTCCCTGAAGAGTCGGAGAGGTGTGGAGCGAGTGGAAGAAAAGGAAACTGTGCATTACTACCGTGATCAGAAGCTAGAGGCCAACTTGGAAGCACTTAAGAGGAGGATAACAGAAGAGATACATAAGCGATCCGAATTGCACACAGAAATTGAGATTGTCAACAAAAAAATTGTCAGTCATGAACGTGAAATTATCGAAGTGAAGCCCAAGCTGGTGACGAAGGTGTTTACAGAAATTGAGCGTGATCCCAAATTGGATGTTGAAGCCACGAGGATCAGGGAGCTCATAATCAAACTAAGGGAGGAAATTCGAGTGCACGAGAGTGAAACGGTACATATGAGAACGGAAGTTACTGTCTTGGAGAGCAAGAGGCCTGTGATAAAAGAGAAAGTGGTTCTGAAAGAGGTCGTGAAGCTGGAAAAAGACCCCGAAATGTTAAAAGCTGTGATTACCTTCAAGAACGAGGTTGCGGATGAGGGTATCAGATGCCAGAACCTGAATGATCAGATATTCCAGATTAGGAGTCAGATCAATAATCTGGAAAGGATTATTCCAACTATACAACCGAAAACTATCATCAAGGAGGTGAAAAAGGTGGAGCAGGATGCCGAACTCCTACAAGAGTCCAAGACCCTCCGTGTACACCTGGAAGAACTGATCCGAGAATACAGTATTTTGATGAAAGAGTTCTCCAGCCTTCAGCTCCGCTACAGCCAAGTGGAGACCATCAAACAAAAGATAGAGTTTAATGAGATCATCCATGAGATCTTCAGAATTGACCCTGAGACAGAGGTGGAACTGAGACGGCTGAGAAATGAGCTTCTTGAAATAAGCAGACGGCGTACTAGCATTGAGAATGAGATCAACGTGATCATGGTGGATCTGAAGACTCTGCGCTCTGAGAAGCCCAAGGTTGAACTGAAGGAAGTGACTCGAGAGGTGGTGAAAGAAGAGAGGAGTCCTGAAATTGTCAAAGAAATTAAGAGGTTGAATGAGCAGCTCACCATTTTGAGAACCAATTTCGACTCCACTATGAATCGGGTGATTCGTCTACGCAAGGACAGGGATGAGTGGAAGGCCGAAAGATCAAAGGTGGAGACCAAAGTGGTGACCAAAGAATTTATAAGGTATGAAAATGACCCTCTCCTGGAGAAGGAAGCTGAACGTCTCAGGAGGGAAGTACGTGAGGAAGTTCAACGTCGTCGAACGGTGGAGGAGAATGTGTTTGACCTTAAAAACAAGTACATTGTGCTGGAGAGACAGAAACCAGAGGAAAGGGTTGTGGTCCAAGAAATTGTGCGCCTCCAGACAGATCCCAGTCAGATTCTGGCCCACGAGAGGTTAGTCAAGACTTTGGAAGAGACCATCAAGGTTCGTAGGCAGCTAGAACTGGAGGTGCAGCAGATGAGATCTCTAGTCCTGGAGCTGGAGAAAAAACTGGAGCTTGTGGATCGGCAGAAGAAGATCCTAGTGGAGACAGAGCTGAGACAAATCAAGGCTAGAATCTATGAACTTGAAACTTGCCCAACACCTGTTGAGGAAAAGATTGTTATAGAGGAGGTTTTGAAAGTTGAGAGAGACCCTACAGTCGACAAAGTAATCACTGACCTTCGCGTTACCATGGAAAGCGAGGGTGCCAGAATTACCCACCTGGAGAGAGATATTCGAAACCTCAAAATCAGGATAGAGTCCCTGACCAAAGAGAAATCTGTGGAGAGGGTCATCCACAAAGAGGTTATCAGGGTTGAGAAGGACCAAACGGTGGAGGCCGAGAGAGAAAACCTTAGAGCTCAACTCACCCAGTTGAAGAATGCTAGAGCCCTCAAAGATGAAGAACATCTGCGACTCAACAACAAAATAACTCGAATTCAGACAACCAGAACAAATTTCTCTCAAGAGGAGACTACCTTGATTGTTTACAGGGATAGAATCAAGAAAGAGACGCATGAACTTCTCCAGGAGTTGAGAAGACTGGAGTCTCAAAAGCAGGAGATCACCATAACTTTCCAACATCATTCCAAGCTCTTGAGTGAGAGGAACCAAGTCAGCAGGCAAAAGAGCATCAAGCTGGAGTCTGAGATCCAGCGTCTGGAGAGAGAAATCCTGGAAGTGAAAGAGCTTATCAACCAACGGGAAATTACTATCATGGAGCTCCATAAACAAGCAAAGGAGGCACAACATACAGAGACAAACACCAGAGAGACCAACGTCTCCACCAAAATCACCATTCTGGACCAAGAGACCGGCAAAGACATGTCAGCCTATGACGCCTATGTTGAAGGTCTGATTGATCGCAATCAGTACATCCACTTCCAAGAGCTTGAGTGTAGTTGGGAGGAAATCACAACCACCGGTCCTGAAGGTGAGACCACGCTTCTGCAGGATCGTAAAAGTGGAAAACAGTACTCCATCAAGACAGCCCTGCAAAATGGCAGACTGACCCAGTATGACCTTCAGCGCTACAGAGAGGGCAAAATGTCCATTTCAGAGTTTGCTCTTCTGGTCGCAGGGGAGAAGAAACCAACATCCTTCCCTCCTCTAAGTGCAACGCAAACAACAACTGTTCAGACACTCGCTCCAACAAGCCAGAGCTACAACTCCTCCTCTTCATTGACGCGCCGCCTGTCCTACTCCAGCAATAGCAACTTAAACTCACTGCTGATCACCAATGGAGATGAGCTCTTCCCGATTTCTGGAATCTTAGATGTCACCACAGACAGCCGCATGTCTGTACGAAGTGCCCTAACACGCAAACTGATTGATCAAGACACAGCGATGAGACTTCTGGAAGCTCAGGCTGCCACTGGAGGTATTGTGGATCTGAACAAGAAGGACAAGCTCTCCATTCACAAGGCAGCAGAGCATGGATTGATTGATTCGAGCCATCTTCACAAACTCCTCAGTGCCCAGAAGGCCTTTACTGGTTTTGAAGACCCCGTGTCCAAAGAACGAATGTCCGTGGGAGAAGCTGCCCGCAGGGGATGGATCCCCAATGACAGTGGCATGTGGTTTATGGAGGCGCAGATGCTGACCGGCGGACTGGTAGACCCGAACCGAGCAGGTCGCATTGACATGCAAAATGCTGTTGACACAAAACTGATCGACGCATCTGTGGCCAAGAAACTTCAGGATGATTCGGCATTCATGAAGAACGTGATCGACCCCATCAAGAAGGAAAAGATCACATATAAGGAGGCCATGGCTCGATGCAAGAGGGACTACACCACAGGGCTGCTCCTGCTCCCAGCTGCCTCGACTGACACTGTTGACGCTCCATCCTATGCCAGCTACAAATTCTCCAGAAGATAAAGACAAACCCAAGAGTGATAACAGATTTAAGTGCTGCATAACAAGGGACTTTTAATTCTAGGGCTTTTTTCATACCCATATATAAGATAAATAATCTCTGGAGCCTCTCATACTGAGGAGTTTATCTTTTCCTGTCTATGCTTTTCCAGTTACTCATTATTTTCTGGTTTATCTTAATGAATGGGCTGAATTGATTTTTGAACTTCATATATAATAAAAAGTCCTATTTCATATATACCTAAAGTGACTTTGTATGCATTATTTTTCCAGCTAGGAAAAGTGAATATCTACAGTAAATTCAATCTCTGAATGAAAACGCTCAACAGCAGGGTTTCCCAAACTGGGGTTCGTGAACCCCTGGAGGTTTGAAAGGGAACTGCAAGTGATTTGTGAGTTAATGAAAATCAATTAATCATAAAAATCTAAAATTAAAAAATATATATATATATTAAAATCACAATACAACCCTTGCAAAAAAGTTGATATAGTTAAATGTTTACTTGCATATCATGTGGCTCACCAAGATCAGAGAACTGTGAACATGCAAATATGCCGTTAAATTATTAACTTCAAGTAAATATTTTAGCTCAGAGGGGTACGGGTGACAAAAAATGTTGGGAATCTCCTCTATACAGGGTTTCTAGAATTTATCAGAGTTTTGCTCCATAATAAAAGGTTTCCCTAATAATAAAGGCCTAAACATGAAATAATTTTGACCAAGAAAATGCTAAGAAGCATACATTTTCATTCCACTCTAATAGTAATAATATTAGTTATAAGTTACAGTATTTTTACTGATTCACATATGTGATCTTACACATAAAAACAACACATATACACATAAATGTACACACATAAATGTGTTTACCATCTGAAATTTGTTTATTTTTCATACAAATGTATGACTGGAAAAATATAGAACATATTTATATATATATATATATATAGAGAGAGAGAGAGAGAGAGAGAGAGAGAGAGAGAGAGAGAGAGATAATGCTATTAAATATCACAGTACAGTTGCAAGCATATGCACATTTTTAATTTGCAAACAAATCAAAGTACTTTTATTCAGATTGTTCCTGATCACCACAGAATCCCCTCTGGTCATGTACAGTATTGTGCAAAACTCAAATGTCTCAAAATGTCCCTTGCACAAACAATTAAAAATACTTCACCATCAAAAACGATATGGAGTGTTTACATAACTTCAACTCGGATACAATAAGTATCTGATGTAAACTTGGTCCACTTTTCAAACTCATTCATTCATTGTCTTCCAAAGTGCGTCATCCATACACAAATCAAAACGACATGTCCTACGGCTGTTTAACACGTGTTGAACATCTATGTGGCTTTAAACCTTTCAGTCATGGTTAGCCTGAATCTGTCTATTGGTCTGCATCTGGCTGGTCCATAGAAGGCTGTAACAATCATTAATGCAAATACTTGAACCTGAATATTGGTTGTTTTGAAATCCAGAGCCTCAGTGCCAGACGAAAATGATATTAAAATCGTAATTTAAAAAACATAGACATCATTTTAGGTCACAATGAAGCAAACAGCTTTGGTTATGGGTGGATGTTCATTTAACATGTTTTAACCTTTAACCTTTCACTAATGACATCACCCAGGAAGTGACATCATCTTGGAGGAGAAACGGCTGCACAGACATCAGTAAGTGTTATCAAATGATTTGATGAATTCTGTGATTGTTTTAGTCTCTAAACGTTCCATCTTGTTTGGAAAATGTACAGATTAGTTTGATTTTAAAAGATGGTCAAACTATGAAAATTAACTTAAAGGTGACGCTTATATAAGCGAACTGTCAATAAGCAATGCACAACTTGAGCACTTTATGAACATCTGCACATTTTCTTGTTGTTTTGTTATTAATCAAGTTCAAATTGAAATTAAAGAATGATAGTCTGACCCTTGAACTTACAGAAGCGAATCAGATCTTGTCTTTTAATTGAAAATTTACCATCAGACGTTTAACCAAGAAAAAGTATTTTTTCTGTAATTGTTGGTTTCTTATTCATGAAAAACAAAAAGGTTTCCATTGACAGGACATTGAGCGACTGGCTAATGTGTTACAATATCAACAATACAAATGTATTTAGCAGTTATTTTGCATGTCGTTGATGAAAAACTGTTATTTCCCAGGAGGATCTGAAGGCAGCATGTTCGGTGCACTTTTCTAGAGAACAGCAGAACAGTTTCATGGCTAGAAGGAAAATATTGATATTTTTGTATGTATTATTTATATTTTAAATAATGGCTCATCTATGGCAGGCATCGCAAACACTTCAGACTCTGATGGAGATGACATTGAGATGATATTGAGATGATACTGGTGCAGGCGGCTGGTGAGGCTTTATCATAAACACAAACATCTTCTGAGTCAAACTGCTCTTGAATAATAATAAACAGAACACATTTTGATTTCTATCATAGAAAAATAAAGATGAACAACTATATCATTTATTTTCAACACTGACACTTCTGAAAATCAAGATTGGTGGATCGCAGCAGCATAAACTCCAGCATAACACAGATGTCTGTGCATCAAACCTCACCCCCAAATCACAAAATATACTCGCAAAATCAATTTCACATTTAAAACTACATACGTTAATTACTTCTTACAAAATGAGAATTTAGGGTTAAATGGTCAGAAAATAGTCACAATGTTAAAAAAAAAATCATAATGGTCTTCATTTTCATAATATACATACATATTCTGATTTTTGGGTGAAATTTGATGTGGACATGTTTTCAGACACATGAGCATCAGAGGTGATGAATCTTTTTAGCTCACATTTCATTCCAAAAGAAGTTGTGTTTTGCATAAAGAAAACAACGCTCAACTTATATTAAGTGAAGAAGCTTTGCATTGGGAATGTTTGCAATTTAATGTTTCATTGTCATGCTACAATTATTTCTTTTGATTTTTGGGGTGAGAAGGCATGGCCATGTTTTCAGATGCTCAAGCATCCCAGATTAATGAATATTTCACTCCATATTTCACTCCAAAAGTCACAGAAATAAAAAAGAAATTATGTTTTGCATAAAGTAAAAACAGTCAGTTTTAACAGTCAATGTAAAAACAGTCAGGTTTTATGCAAAATGTAATTTCTAATTTATTTGTATTAATTTCAAGGGTGAAAAGAGACATTTCATCCCAGTTAAAAAAAAGAATAAGTAATGATTTGCTTTTGCATAAAGAAAATTAAGCTTATTTTGTGGATTAGATATTGATGTTTTTCATTGTGCTATTTCTGAATTAAAAAAAATTGTCAGGAAAATGATGTCACAATGTAAAAGCCCATTTCCTCAACGCAAAATATAATTTCTTATTTTTTCCTCCCTTTGTTTTTGGGGTAAAATGCAACTTGAGCATGTTTTCAGATGCACAAGCATCAGAGATGATGAATCTCAACCTTTTCAGCTCATGTTTCACCCCCAAAACCACACAAAATAAATTAAAAAATCATGTTTTGCATAAAGAAAGTGACATTTATTTGTAGATTTAATTACTTTGCAGTAAAAATAATTTGTGGTCAGAAAATGACAATGATTTGCAAACATTTTTGCATAAGAAAAAACAGCTTATTTTTTACATGTTTTAAATAAAAATGTGGGATTTGATACGTTTAACTGTCATGAAAATAGTGTTGCAATGCAAAAACAATCTATTTTCTTAATGCAAAACATAATTTCCTATTATTTTTACTTCTGTTTTTGGGGCGAAGCATGACCTAGACATGTTTTTTATGAGATTTACAATTCTTTAATAAAACAAACAAACGAACATTAAATTCAAGTTTAACAGCAGCCAGTCGGGATTGTGCGGTTCAGGTAAAGGACCTCTCATTTTAAACAGCTGTTTGCGGTTCATGCGGAGATGAGGCGGGCCGCTCCTCTGTGCACCTGCGCCTGAAGGGGTCCGTACTCCACGCGCTCCCCGTCCACCGTCATCACCCCGGCCTCGCTCAGCGGTTCCAGCCTCAGCGCTCGCGCGCGACGGTACACCAGATGCGTGCAGCCCCAGTCCAGGTGCGTCCCACTCTGCATGGCCCAGAAGAGCCGCAGCAGCGTGGTGCGCGAGATTCCCGCCGTCACGTAGAACAGATGAATGAGTCCGTCGTCGGCGTGAGCGTCCGGAGCCGCCAGCAGATCCTCGCCCAGGTGCGACTGGAACATGGCGAGCACCAGGACGAACTCCCGCTCCTCCACCAGCGTCCAGTCCTGCGGGACGGGCTGCTCCAGCGGGACCAGCAGGTGGTCGGGCAGCCGGCTGTCAGCGGTAGAAAAGCCAGCAGAGGCCGATTCTCGCTGGCTTTCGGCAGGCAGGAACGCTAGTTTCCCCTGATAGATCCGTAAGTAGGCCAGACGCAGCAGCGTGCTGAGGAGAAAGCGCAGTGCTCCGATCTGGCGGAACTGCTCGCTCTCGATGTCCACGTCGGCCACGAAGCCCCAGGCCAGAGACAGGAAGGAGAAGAGACGAGCACCGGACGACAGACGGATGGAGATCAGGTCCAGTTTAGAGATCAGACCCTTACAGAGCAAAAAGCCACAGCTGGTCAGCAGATCTTCACCCCACACCGGAGACGCTCTGCAGAGAACAAGCAAACACAAATACATGCTCACAACATGACAGATCAATCAGTCAGTGCTTACTGGATACAAATGACCGTAAAATAAAACAAAATGAACCTGATAATATTAGTTGTATACCTAAACACCCGCTACAACAGATTTATTTTCTATTACAGTATTTCTTAATATTTTGAATTTGCTGTTTTTGTTTTCAGTTTAGCTTAAGTTTTTGTCATTTTTATTAGTTTTCCCCCCTCCAAACATTTATATTCAGCTTTAATTTTATGTATTTTTATTTAATATTTCAACTTGTTTTTAGTCAGTTTCTAATCTTCTAAAGTAATTTATATTTATTTTAGTAATTTTAGTGCTAAAAAATTTTTTTCCGGTTATTTGCCAAGACAACATTTCAACATCAAGTTTTTTTTAAATTCAGGTTTTTCATCTAATATTTTATTTTATCGCGGCTTTACTTGAATCACCAAAACATTTGTAATATTTTTAGTTAACAATAACAACATATCATAAATTAATTAGCAAATTACATTAGCAAAACTTTAATCAACGAAATGAAGTTTATATAATGCAGCATAATTTTACAAACGGCAAAATGAACCTTATAATATCCTTATAATATAATATTTATTTATTAGATTAAAATATTAATTACTATTAATATTTTGAATTAGCCTTTCTTTTAAATCTATTTCTATTTAATTTATTTAATTTAAATGTATTTTTAACATTTTAGTTTGAGTAATTTCGTTATGTGCTTCTGTCATTTTCATTAGATTTTTTTTTTTTAATATTTTTATTCAGCTTTAATAGATTTTTTATTTAACTTTAGTTTTAGTAATTGTAGTACTTCATCTTTAACTTATTTGACCTATTTCCTTTAGTTGTCAAGGCAACATTTAATTTTTTTTTGTTCAAGTTCACATTTTTTCATCTAATATTTATTTTATGTCAGCTTTAGTTCAGTTACCGACAATAGTAGGTCTATTCAGTATATAGTGTACACAGTGCTAGTATTTCATTCTCAACACATCTTAAGTCTTGATCAGAGCACCTGACAGCCATCATGACAAGAGAAAACTCACCTCTAGTCGTTTAAGTACAGATCTTTGTTTTCTTGAATGAAACACTGAACTCCCTGCAGCATTTTAGCTTCTTTAGCTCAAACAAGGGGAAAAACCGGCTCACAATGCACCGCACATTCAACAATAAACAAACAGGCGAATGGCGGAAATCGAGATTACAGCCGTTACATTTAGCGTTACATTCACCATTTCTTTGCAAGTTTCTATTTGAAAATAACTGATGAGATTAATAAACCAGGAAAACGGATGAACAAAGTTATTACTGGCACATCTGCAGTTCTGAAGTACTAATAAAAGGTTGAAACATGAACGATGTGCTGACTTTAATCAAATGACTGTTTGCTTACAGTCTCATTAACTGACAGTAGGGGGCGTTTGTGCTTCATTAATTAAAGACTGAATAATGAAGTCTCTGTTCAATCATTTCTCGGGTGAGTTGAATACTGATGAATGTTCTGCTTCATCTTCATAAATAGAAATGACTCTAATAAAGCTGACATTCGAGTCTCGTACCGGCAGGGATTGTAGGTGGGGAGAGTGAATGTACAGCGCTCTCTCCCACCTTCAATACCACGACTGAGGTGCCCTTGAGCAAGGCACCGAACCCCCAACTGCTCCCCAGGCGCCGCAGCATAAATGGCTGCCCACTGCTCCGGGTGTGTGTTCACAGTGTGTGTGTGTTCACTGCTGTGTGTAATTCCGAGTATGGGTCACCATACTTGGCCACATGTCACGTCACGTCACTTTAATGAGGTTCAAGTCGAGTGTTTTATGAACTGACCCGTTATCACCTGCTCTCTGATCAGATGTAAGTCACTGGCGATTCATTAATGCTTTCATTCAGTTTTCTCTCTCAGCAGAACTGAACTTTTATTCTTTAGTTCAAAGAAATCCCACAGAGATTCAACTCTCACAAACAGACGCTAAAGACTGGAATAATGACTGCTTGCATCGCAAACTTTAAATTGAAGATCTGGTCTGAACGAAGCACAGCACAGGTTGGGTTTAATGGAGATCACTAATTCAAATGAGGTCTAAAGCTGCATGAACACTGACTCTAGATCAGAGATTCAGAGCGTGCTTCAGTCAGATTGGCTGGCTTTACTGTATTTCAAAGAGTTTATACAATTTGTATCTGGGAAACTCTCCTGAGGAAGCGTTGCCATTTTTATGTCATCAAATTATATATTAACGAGTTCTGTTTAAGACATTCAATTTTAAATGAATGAGATATCCAATAGAGATGCACAATATAGCAGAACCATATTGGCTGCTGGCTGATATTACTGAGATTTTTTGTTACTATTAAATTTTGGCCTTGGATAGGCCCTGTTTAATGGATATGAATATTTCCCTCATTTTGACATTTAATGAGGGAATATGATTTAATCTTTAAAACACTAGTAAATTAATAAGTCTGTTAAATGTAATTTTTTAGAAAATGTCAAAATTAATACAAATATGTCATACTGTGCATTAATGTTGTGGTCCCTAAATTCAAAATGAATTCTAAATTAAGAAAATTAATTTAAAATAAAATAAAATACAAATACAATTATATAAAATTTTAATTAATAAATTAAATGATTACAGTATTTTTTAATGAATTAGATAATTAATTAAAACGATTTAAATTAATGTTTAGTTTTTAATGTTTTATTTTGAGTTTACATACAAAACAGAACAGAATTTTATTAATGGTCATAACGTATTGGCTTTGGCCCAAATTTTTATACTGAATTTCATAAAATTTAAATTAAATTACTAAAATTACATAAAATTTTATATAAATTGGATCTTTTATTTAAATCATTAAATATTTAAATTAAAGTTTAGTTTTTGTGTTTTGTTTTTAAATTTATATATAAAACAGAATAGAATTGTATTATTTGCCATAACGTATTTGTCACGTTGCACACACACGAGGGATGAGGAGACGCTGGAGAATATGTTGACAGGACTTTATTTGCATGAACCAAGGGAGACGAACACAGGAAGACGTTCACACGAAGACGTACAACAGCGGACAGAGAACTTGGGACTGGGAACACATTTTATACACACACACAGGAGGAGGGGATGACGAGACACACCTGGGAGCAATAAACCATCATGGGGAACACCTGGGACAAATTAAACATGGGAAAGGAAAACCTGGGGAGCAAGACACAGACAAAACATGGAACAGAGTCTGACAGTATTGGCATTGCCCGAATTTTAATAAAACTTATATTAAATTATTAAATTAAATTTTAAATGAATCGGATAATTCATTTAAATCAATTAAATTAAATTAATAACTTATTAGCACTGAGATTTAATATTGGATTTCATACAATTTAAATAAATAAAATTTGAAATGAATTAGTTCATTTAAAGTAATGAAATGAAATTAAAGTTTAGTTTTTAGCATTTTATTTTTAATTTCTATAGCATATCATTTCATTATTGGCTGTAATGTATTGCCATTAGCCAGAATTTTAATATCGGCTTTCATATTTACTGGTCTCTAAACATCATGTAATAAAGCTAGATCCGGTTGGTCCCTTTACATGTCAATCAGACAGTGTGGTGGGCGGTGCTTGTCCTGCATGATCTAATGAGTTCTCTCTGATTGGCTCACCGTGTGTAGTGATGGACGGAAGCAGCCAGTGCATTTCCTGAACCTCCGGGCAGGATTCCCAGAGGAGTCTGGATGGCCTTTTCCCAATCCGGCCTATCCATTAGACCGTTCACCACCTAAAACACACACACACACACCCCTACATGAGCTGAATGCACGCACACAGAAAGAGACGGACACAAGCGATCTGCACACACCTCAAACAGCAGCCCGTCTCCAGACAGAATGACCAGAGCGTCCCACTGCGTCAGGTCAGCGCTCCTCACCAGATCCCGCGCGTGATTCTGACGCTCTGTAGGATCAGATCACAGCAGACGCTCAGATTTCTGTCCTGTGAGCCACTCAATAGACTTCAAGAGCAGATTCTCTGTGATGCATTAAAGTCACCTATTAGAGCTCAACTAGAAGTGCTGATACAGCTGCAGAGAGAGATCTGATAGCATTGCGATGCTATTATACAGTACAGTCTGCAGTTGTTATTAATATTTTGAATTAGTTTTATTTTTATATTTTCTGCTTTCATTTTAAACTTTTAGTTAAAGTTTTTGTCATTTTAAATGTGTAACCGTTTCCACAAAAATACAGCACAGCTGTTCTCAGCTTTGATAATAATCAGAAATGTTTCATATTAGAATGATTCCTGAAGAATCATGTGACACTGAAGACTGGAGTAATGATGCTGAAAATTCAGCTTTGATCACAGGAATAAATTACATTTGAACAGATATTCACATAGAAAACACTTATTTTAAATTCTAATAATATTTTACTATTTTTTACTGTATTTTTGATCAAATAAAAGCAGCCTTGGTGAGCACAAAGCACTTTTCTCAAAATCACTTGCCCCCAAACTTTTGAACAATAGTGTAGTTTTTTACTAAACCTGGAGTTGAATATAATTGGCTCTTATGAGAAATTGCTTGTGATGTTCCTCATTTGTAAGTTGCGTAAGTTCATCAATTAAATGAATGAATGTTAATTATTCAGTTAGATACAGCAGTTCATCTCAGAGCATAAGACAAATGCATGAAACTCCTATAAACGTTTCACAGTCTAAACGGTATGAAGTTTTGATCCTATGTGTGTGTGTGTGTGTGTGAGTAACAGCACTGATGGAGTGCGTGTGTGTGTGTGTGTGTAACAGCACTGATGGCGTGTGTGTGTGTGTGTGTGTAACAGCACTGATGGCGTGTGTGTGTGTGTGTGTGTAACAGCACTGATGGCGTGTGTGTGTGTGTGTGTGTAACAGCACTGATGGCGTGTGTGTGTGTGTGTGTGTAACAGCACTGATGGCGTGTGTGTGTGTGTGTGTGTAACAGCACTGATGGCGTGTGTGTGTGTGTGTGTGTAACAGCACTGATGGCGTGTGTGTGTGTGTGTGTGTAACAGCACTGATGGAGTGTGTGCGCGTTTTTGTGACAAATGAGTACATAAATTTGTATAATGACAAAGGTATGACAGGTATTACAAGGAGAAGGTGACTTTTCAGGACATTACGCCATGTCCCCACTTTTCAAAACGCTTATAAATCACACAGAATGGAGTGTATTGAAAATCTGAAATAGCACAAAGTTTCCTGTGAGGGGTAGGTTTAGGGGTAGGGTTGGTGTAGGGCAATAGAATATACGGTCTGTACAGTATAAAAACCATTACGCCTATGGGATGTCCCCACTTTTCACAAAAACAAACCTGTGTGTGTGTAACAGCACTGATGGAGTGTGTGTGTGTGTGTGTGTGTGTGTAGAGTGACTGATTCAGCAGAAATGCCTAAAGCTGAGACCACACACACACACACACACACACATTCATTGGCTTCGGTGTGTATGTGGTGTGGTGTGGTGTGTTAATAGAGGAAGACGGATCACAGGCAGAAACATCACAGTGAGCCACATTACAGATCACACATCAAATCTGCTTCATTCCCGGGATAAACAGTGTCATAGTCATAGTTTAGCGGATCACTACTGATCTTACAGGACATCTTTTTATCCAGATCAGGAGAAACATACACCAGTGTTAATATTATTGTTATTTTTATGACAATTAAGCACAGTTGGCCCAGAATTCTCATTAGTGTAAACCCAAGCTCATTACTGTAATGCATGTGTATGTTTAACAGGAAACCATAAATCAGGGGTAAATAGGTTTACTGTCATGAAAATAATTCTGTCTATCTGTCTGTCCATCCATCCAACATTCTTTCCATCCATTGTTCTATCCATCAATCATCCATCCATCATCTCTCATACTATCATCATTCCATCATTCATCCATTCATCATTCTATCGTCCATCCCTCCATCGTTCTATCATCCATCCCTCCATCGTTCTATCATCCATCCCTCCATCGTTCTATCGTCCATCCATCCATCCATCCATCCCTCCATCATTCTATCATCAATCCATCCATCTGTCCCTCATCCATCGTTCCATCTATCCATTCATCTATCTACAGTATTGTTCTATCCATCCATGCATAGGGAACACAAACGGCACAGTTTCCTGAGAGTAAATCATGCACAACTGATGTGCAAACACACGTCTACCT
>NW_015544180.1:516785-520757 GCF_001515605.1 Sinocyclocheilus anshuiensis
TCCATCCCTCCATCGTTCTATCATCCATCCCTCCATCATTCTATCGTCCATCCATCCATCCATCCATCCCTCCATCATTCTATCATCAATCCATCCATCTGTCCCTCATCCATCGTTCCATCTATCCATTCATCTATCTACAGTATTGTTCTATCCATCCATGCATAGGGAACACAAACGGCACAGTTTCCTGAGAGTAAATCATGCACAACTGATGTGCAAACACACGTCTAACTACACAAACACACTCAACATTCACTGATGGATGTATAAACAGATCCAACTGCATCAGCATCAGCACACACACACACACACACACACACACACACACACACACACACACACATGCGATGATGAATGTGGTTTTGGCTGCTCTGCAAACAGCTCATCATTCCGCCTGATTTCCCCTCTCCTGCTTTACATAACCTTGCTTCTTTGTTTTACGGATTTCTTCCTATTTTGTGAACAAAGGGCCAGCGTGTGCATGTGTGTGTGTGTGTGTGTGTGTGAGTGTGTGTGTACCTGGTATTTATCACGTTATGGGGACCAAATGTCCCCACAAGGATAGTAATACTAGTAAACACACACACACATGCGATCAGTCGTCCATTCCTCAGATGTGTGTGTGTTTCTCTGTCGGAGTTCATGCTCTAACAGTCAAGCTCTTCCTCTGTTAGCAGTCCTGCTGCTGTCTGACTAATAGCGGGTTTTATATATGAAGCTGCCAGCTGTACACAGTGAGATGGGAACTTGTGTTTTATGAGTCTGTAGACCCTAATGGTGAACTTGAATTGCAAAACAGATCAACTACTGTCATGGAGGAGAAACAGTTTGAGGGAAAACATGCTGAGAAAGACAGTTAAAGTTACTTAAACTAGCTAGTAACCTGAAAAGCACATCAGGTTAGGGATAAGCAAGCCAATTCATCATTTACTCATATCATTGACTTTTTCAGTCTGAAGAACACAAAAGAACATATTTTGAAAACCAAACATCATTGGACCCCATTGACTTTCATTGTGTAGACAATTTTGTTTATATTTTTTTTTAGGTGAACTATCTCAGCAACAGAAATGTATAAAAAAGTTAAGTAATTTCAGAAAAGTATTTTCAATAAAGAGAGAAAATTCAGATGGAAATAATGGGCGGGGCTTAATTTTATCCAACACTGATTGGTCGGTCAAAAGGAAGCTACGAAATTTTTGCTTTATAATAATTTTTCTCACCCACATGGACTTTGTTGTGTCAGTGGAAAAATAATTTCAGAGGTGGAGAAAATTAATAATTTTGATGAACAATTATGAAAACAAACATTTGTTTTTCTTCAGAATAACATGCACACTGATGAATCGAGCACAGAGACATGTATTCATGTTTTTAAGCTAACATTCCCCAAAACCTCTTGTACTGCAGAATCTGAACTATATATGCCATTAACAAGCTGAATCTGTTCAGAGAGCTTCTGTGAGTGTGTGTGTGTGTGTGTGTGTGTGAGTGTGTGTGTGTTTGCAGTTATTTGCGGAATTATCTTCTTTATAATAAGAAGTTTCACCCGAAAATGTCATCTGAACAAGTACGTAACATGTATGCCAGTTTTGTTCTGATCAACTGAAAAAAGGTTTCACAATAAATCGCGCTACTAATGCTGATTAAATCTAAGGATAGCAAAGCTACTTCAGATCACGTCAAACCGTGCAGATTATTATTATTGTTATACTCTGTTCTCAAATTGTTAATGTTAACAACATCAACATTATGTGACAGTGTATTTAGTGTGTATTAGCGTTATATGTAGATTTCAAATTCTGCACAGTCTCTAATTGTCATACCATTCGAATGCCATCGAAAGAAATTGTTCGTTTAACCTCAAAAACAATTGAATTGAAAAAAAAAATTTAAACAATTTTCTTTGGAATACAAATATTTTATAAGTACAGTGTAATCCCACATATCTGTGATCACATGCACATTTAAAACTGGAAGATAATCTAATTTCAGTCACCGGGACTCCTTCTTTATATATACAGACGTGACGTAATGACGCAAAGTCAAACGACCCGATCCACTCAAATTATTACAAGCTTACCGTTGTGAATCAGGCTAAGATAAGGAGATAGTTTTGAACACTGTACTTGCTCAATAACTGATTTTGGATCATTTTAAACCAAAAAGTTACGGAATGCAGCTTTAAATGATCGTTCTGTGTTTGAGTGCAGGAATAAAATAATAAATAATCAGTTATAAAATAAAATAATAAAATTCAACCAAATCAAATATCAAATAAAATTGATTATAAAATAAATACAAATAATAAAAATATAAATTATACAATTAAAATAAAATAATAACGATATGAATTACAAAATAAATATATAAATAAAATAAAATGTGCTGTGTTTTAGTGTTAATAAAATAAAATAATCAATTATAAAATAAAACAAATAATAAAAATAAAACAGAATATAATTAAAATAAAAGAAAAATGTCCATACCAAAAATAAAATAAAATTGTAAATAATATAAATAAAATCAATAAAAAAGAAAAAATGAATTATAAAATAAAATAATACAATTCTTGAACTTACAAGGTGAATAAAATAAAATGAAATAATCAATTATAAAATAAATAAAAATCTAAAACAATACAATGAAATATAATAATAAAATTAAAATATAATACAGTAAAACTATAGCAAACGTGAGATGTGAGGTGTTTATTTTAATGAAAACATTATGAAATATTAGTGAGTTGTGTACAGAATTATTAAACATCTAAAAGTGGAGTGACAAACATGTTCAACTGCACTTAAACTGCTTTGTTCCTCATATTTGAGACGAATATTCCACATATTTTTGTCGTCACATTGAGTTCTGGAGGAAAACATAATAATAAAGTATCAGATGACACATTTCACTGGAAAAGTCATTTAATATGTGCATAATTCAGTTTATACCATGTACTGTTGCATTTCCTAATGAAGTTACTGAAAAACAGCGATTGCTGCTGACAAGATCATTTTTGCTCATATTTATTACTTATTTGTTATCTTTTAAATTATTACATTTTATTTAAAATGCATTTGTATAAAATTAGAATAAAAATATATTAAAAAAAAAATATTTGAAATATGTTTACATCAATTTTTTTATTATTTTATATATTTTTTATTTGTTTTATACTAATGTAATAAATCATTATAGTGATTTTTCAGTCAGATTGTCCCGCTGAACTAATTTTCTCTTTTTGGTTTGGTTGTTTTGACACCTGTGGGGCAGGAGATTTGAATCGAGTGTTGAAAACAGGATTTTAATTCTCTTTAAAAGCTTTTATGTTTGATGAATAAAAGAGCGCGTGGCCTCGGGCGGGAGCACAGTGCTAACAGCTAGCAGCGCTAATGCTAAAAACTCTCAAACGACACACAAACAGAAGCGGCTTTGTCTTGATTCTGCGTGTTACAGGAGCTCTGGGCTTCTCGTCCAGTTGAGCGGGACGGACTGGTTTCCCGGGGAGCGGTTTACTCGCTGATGACAGGTGAGCCGTTCAGAGCCCTGCAGGTGATCCAGCACTCAACAGACACACATACCTTACCTTCACAGAGAAACACATGAACTCACACAGAAGGTCTCGGTGTCTCAAACAGGTCCTGGATCTTTACTCATGGCACAGTTTCACTACAACACAAATTATTCATGAGCAGCTTTGGTTTATTTATTTATACTAGCACTGCTCCTGTAACTCATCCAAACTGACAATAACACAATAAAATAATTTAATTTAAATTAATTTAATTCAAATACATTTGTAAAAATAAACAATTAAATAATTACACAATTAATCTAATAAATAAATAAAAAGTTTAATAACAAACTAATGAAAAATAAAAATAAATAAATTTAGAAATAAAGCAAATATTATTTTGTATATTGTAATTGCCAATAATACATGTGATCATCTAAAAAAAGTAAATAAAT
>NW_015544180.1:520779-522517 GCF_001515605.1 Sinocyclocheilus anshuiensis
TATATTGTGGTTGTCAATAATACATTTAATCTAAAAAAGAGCAATGAAATCAGTTTTATCTGTTAGGGTGATTTTTTTTTATGGGTTTTAATCACTCTGCTTCATATTTCTGTGGTAAAATCACTATAATGTCATAAGTAAAAAAAAAATTATAATTAAATAAATAAACACATCTAAACATTTTAAATACAATAAAATATAATTTAAAAATTACAAATAAATATTATATTGTATGTACTTTTTATATATAATATAAATAAATGTACAAAATCTTTTAAAAATATAAAAATTGTTTAAAAATACATGTAAATATTTTTGAACACAATAACATTTTATCATTTATAAAAAAAATAAAATAAAATATTATTGTATATTGTAATTCGCAATAGTAATACATGTAAGCTTTTTTTTTAAACGCTCTGCATCATTTAACGGTGGTAAAATCACTATAATGCTTGACCTACTGCATTAGTAAATGATCTCTGCCACCCCTTCTGGACTGAAACCGTTTCACCTCCAGCAGCAGGAGCTTGTGTTACCTGAGATTCACCCGTAACCCAGAATGCTCTGGGGCCGAGGGCTGTAATGAGCTCCTGCGGGTGCCGTGTCGGGCCGCATCAATGCCAGCGCTCAGAAACCAGCAAAACAACAGCCGCTGCGCTTTCACAGTGAGACTGATTCAAGTTAACTCGGCAGATTCACACTGACACACTCTAATTAGCACCAGAGCCTCTGACAGTGTCATTAACTCAAACTACACAGCGCTTCCCTTCATGAACAACACATGAGACCTAACCTGGACGATAAAACGGTATAGATATTTATCGACGGTACACCTTCTTCGATGACGATATAAAAAATGTTCGATATAGTGCAGGATATAGGCACGTGCTATGAGTGACGCAGACAGCACACACAAACACGAACACATGCTGAATTGAGTGCTGTGCCTGCCTGTGATGAGGAGATTGTGAATAAAGAATGAATATTAGTCGAATTTAAAATAAACATTTGTATTTGAATGTTAGGAGTGGGTCAGGGAGCGTCATCAGTGGCGCGCGAGATGCGGTGATAATAATGTAAGTGACGTTGTTGCATTTTAATGTTTTGTTAGTCTAGCCCATGAGATGCGCCGCTGCTGTGTTATGCATTCAAAATAATAGAGAAATATAGAAGCTCAATGCGGAGAAGATCTTAATTAGGTGAAAACCGAAACCAAGCCATTCACACAGAACGCATATTCAGCGCATTTTTAGACGGACAAATATGACTGCTGCACTCGCGTCACACACAAGAGATGTAGCCATGCAAAGTTAAAACAGTTTAAACTTAGAAAACACGTGCGAATTTGTGGAGGTTTATTCCTTTTCACTGCGTCTCTTATGTTTTTAAAGGCAATCTGCGTGATGGCGATTCGGCTTTGTATTAAGCAATGCATAAATACATGATTTGTTTATGCAATTTACGAAATTATATTTGATTTATATGAGTTAATTTAGACATAATGCACGTTTTTTATAGACGGTTATTTCCATGCATTGACATTATGTGCTGCATTATTTTGCTCATTGCGTCCTCCGTGGCCTCGGGAGACAAGACAAAAGTTTCCTTAAAACCTATTTAATCTGCATATAAAACATTAGAAATGAGTTATTTGTTTAATTTTATTGTGTGTTTGACTGTTAAAGAAAAAAATATTTGTTGTTTGTCTCAATAAATTGGGTTAATTTAAAAATAC
>NW_015544180.1:528579-544406 GCF_001515605.1 Sinocyclocheilus anshuiensis
GTCACACACAAGAGATGTAGCCATGCAAAGTTAAAACAGTTTAAACTTAGAAAACACGTGCGAATTTGTGGAGGTTTATTCCTTTTCACTGCGTCTCTTATGTTTTTAAAGGCAATCTGCGTGATGGCGATTCGGCTTTGTATTAAGCAATGCATAAATACATGATTTGTTTATGCAATTTACGAAATTATATTTGATTTATATGAGTTAATTTAGACATAATGCACGTTTTTTATAGACGGTTATTTCCATGCGTTGACATTATGTGCTGCATTATTTTGCTCATTGCGCCTTCCGTGGCCTCGGGAGACAAGACAAAAGTTTCCTTAAAACCTATTTAATCTGCATATAAAACATTAGAAATGAGTTATTTGTTTAATTGTATTGTGTGTCTGTTACAAACAATATATATATATATATTTGTTGTTTATCTCAATAGATTGTGTTAATTATAAATACAGTGGATAAATAAAAAAAAAATTATATTGCTCTTTGTTTTAAAAAAGGTTATAAAAATGTCAATAATTATCGATACAGAACAATATGAAACATTATATCGTTGATAAATGTTTTAGCTATATCGCCCAGCCCTAATGAAACCTGCGGAGACTTTCACCATAACGGCTCCGTTACAAATGCTAGACAGCTGACTACTAAGGGAACGAAGCTGCAAAAATTACTCATTAAAGGAAAGGAATATGTGAGGCATTTCATATCATTTGCAGTATACTGTACATATATATATATATATATATATATATTAGATGCAATAAAATTAAACATAATTCTAATATTGTATGTTGTGAATGGCAATAATAAAAGCGATAAAATCTGTTATAAAGCTGCTAAGTGAGTTTATTACTAGCACTGCCTCTGTTATTCATCCAAACTGAACAGAATGAGTGACTAAAATAAAATTTTATTAATTAATTTATTTTAAAGCCTACTGTACATTAATAATATTGTATTGCATATTGTTCTTCATAAATGTTCATAACAATGACAACACAACCATGACCAAATTAACATACTGTATCCATCTACATTTAATAGTTCGGGTCAAAAGGAGGGCACAAAATTGTCTCAAAAAAAAAAAAAAAAAGACAAAGACCTGACAAATCGATCAGCTAGAGTTGCTACAGATCTGAGCTGTCTGTGCGTAAAGTTTTAAAGTTTAATCTGAAGCAATGGTTTTACATCCAAAACCAAAGAACAAAAAAACGTATGTCTGCGATTCTACAAATAGACATCTGTTTTTACTGAGAGAGAGAGAGAGAGATGAATGTGTGCTTCATTTCTCACACTGGAGAAGCTCTCAGCATCACAGCTGCTGAACTGTGAACATATGGTGAGGAAATACGGAGGTGTGTGTGTGTTTGTGAATGAGTGAGTGAGTGTGTGTGTGTCTGTGTGAGTGTCTGTGTGTGTGTGTGTTTACACATCTCTATGTGTATGTGTGTGTGTGTGTGTGTGTGTGTGTGTATGTGTGAGTGTGTGTGTGTGTGCTATGTGTGTGTGTGTGTATGTGTGTGTGTGTGTTTACACATCTCTATGTGTGTGTGTGTGTGTCTCTGTGTGAGTGTCTATGTGTGTGTGTGTTTACACATCTCTATGTGTATGTGTGTGTGTGTGTGTGTGTGTGTGTATACATGTGTATGTGTGTGTGTGTGTGTGTGTGTGTGTATACATGTGTATGTGTGTGTGTGTGTGTGTGTGTGTGTATACATGTGTATGTGTGTGTGTGTGTGTGTGTGTGTGTATACATGTGTATGTGTGTGTGTGTGTGTGTGTGTGTGTATACATGTGTATGTGTGTGTGTGTGTGTGTGTGTGTGTATACATGTGTATGTGTGTGTGTGTGTGTGTGTGTGTGTATACATGTGTATGTGTGTGTGTGTGTGTGTGTGTGTGTATACATGTGTATGTGTGTGTGTGTGTGTGTGTGTGTGTATACATGTGTATGTGTGTGTGTGTGTGTGTGTGTGTGTATACATGTGTATGTGTGTGTGTGTGTGTGTGTGTGTGTATACATGTGTATGTGTGTGTGTGTGTGTGTGTGTGTGTATACATGTGTATGTGTGTGTGTGTGTGTGTGTGTGTGTATACATGTGTATGTGTGTGTGTGTGTGTGTGTGTGTGTATACATGTGTATGTGTGTGTGTGTGTGTGTGTGTGTGTATACATGTGTATGTGTGTGTGTGTGTGTGTGTGTGTGTATACATGTGTATGTGTGTGTGTGTGTGTGTGTGTGTGTATACATGTGTATGTGTGTGTGTGTGTGTGTGTGTGTGTATACATGTGTATGTGTGTGTGTGTGTGTGTGTGTGTGTATACATGTGTATGTGTGTGTGTGTGTGTGTGTGTGTGTATACATGTGTATGTGTGTGTGTGTGTGTGTGTGTGTGTATACATGTGTATGTGTGTGTGTGTGTGTGTGTGTGTGTATACATGTGTATGTGTGTGTGTGTGTGTGTGTGTGTGTATACATGTGTATGTGTGTGTGTGTGTGTGTGTGTGTGTATACATGTGTATGTGTGTGTGTGTGTGTGTGTGTGTGTATACATGTGTATGTGTGTGTGTGTGTGTGTGTGTGTGTATACATGTGTATGTGTGTGTGTGTGTGTGTGTGTGTGTATACATGTGTATGTGTGTGTGTGTGTGTGTGTGTGTGTATACATGTGTATGTGTGTGTGTGTGTGTGTGTGTGTGTATACATGTGTATGTGTGTGTGTGTGTGTGTGTGTGTGTATACATGTGTATGTGTGTGTGTGTGTGTGTGTGTGTGTATACATGTGTATGTGTGTGTGTGTGTGTGTGTGTGTGTATACATGTGTATGTGTGTGTGTGTGTGTGTGTGTGTGTATACATGTGTATGTGTGTGTGTGTGTGTGTGTGTGTGTATACATGTGTATGTGTGTGTGTGTGTGTGTGTGTGTGTATACATGTGTATGTGTGTGTGTGTGTGTGTGTGTGTGTATACATGTGTATGTGTGTGTGTGTGTGTGTGTGTGTGTATACATGTGTATGTGTGTGTGTGTGTGTGTGTGTGTGTATACATGTGTATGTGTGTGTGTGTGTGTGTGTGTGTGTATACATGTGTATGTGTGTGTGTGTGTGTGTGTGTGTGTATACATGTGTATGTGTGTGTGTGTGTGTGTGTGTGTGTGAGTGAGTGTGTGTGTGTGTGTGTGTTTACACATCTCTATGTGTGTGTCAGTACAAACACCTCAAACTATCCAAACACAAAACCACAAATATTGAAAAACTTCTCTATGAATCTCACAAAACCTGTCAAGAGCCAGTTCATTTTTCACAACAAAACCAAACGGAAGGAAAACATGAAGCCTGTATTTAGACACATTAACATTTGTTTGCATTACAACATTACATTCATTACAGTGAATCACATTCATCTTTTTACAACAGTAATATAATATATATAAATACACAATACACATACAGTGCTGGGTAGATAACCATTACTGATTACAGGTTACATGACAGAAATTGTAGTTTGTAACGTAATCTATTGGATTACACATATTAGGTATTCGGACTACTTTTTGATCACTTTTAGATTACTTTTGATGTACCATGTAAGAAAATCTATTCCAGTCTTTATTAACATCATGAAGTGTATTAAACTTTAAATTACAGTGTTTCCCAAACTGGGGTTCGTGAATGAACTGTATATACAGTATTTATTTATTTTTTTTTAAAGAAGAAGAATTTGGGTGAATCAATAAATTATGAATCATTTACTGCCATTGTGTGAATAACATGTATTCACGTAATCTATAAAAGTAACTGTAATCTGATAATGAGCATTTTAATTTTTGTAATCTGATTACGTAACTAATTACAAGCAATTGTTTTTTTTTTAAATAATTTTATTCAGCAGGGATGCATTAAATTGTTCAAAAGTGACAGTAAAGACATTTATAATGTTACAAAAGATTTCTATTTTAAATAAATGCTGATCTTTTGAACGTTCTATTCATCAAAGAATCCTGAAAAAATAAATGTATCACAGTTTCCACAACAATATGAAGCAGCACGACTGTTTTCTACACTGATAATAATCAGAAATGTTTCATATTATACTGACTTCTGGAGATCATGTGACACTGAAGACTGGAGTAATGATGCTGATAATTCAGCTTTGATCACAGCAATAAATTACATTTCACACTATATTCACATAGAAAACACTTGTTTTAAATTGTAATAATATTTCACAATATTACAGCTTTACTGTATATTTATATACTGTATAAATGCTGCCTTGGAGAGCAGAAGAGACTTCAGACTTTGTAACACTAGTGTAACTGTATATTTATGAAATCTGTTCAATCTTCTGTCACATTATGAAGACTAAAGCAGCTCAGCAGCTCCATTCACTGTAGAATGTTTCTAGCGTGTTTCTAGCATGTCCGTGTGTAATGAATGTCTTTGTGTGTCTGTGACCGCTGTGTGCCGACAATACCAGCCTTCAAAACATCCTTCAACTGCTTAAACGACTTTCTTTAGAGAAACGCACACCGGAGTTACAGATAAATGAAGCAAGAAGGCCGCTCTTTGTGCTGAAGTCTTGCTGACCTTGTTGTGAGAGATAAAGGCGTGTAAAATAACTCTCATCCATCAGCATCTGAAAATCCTGAAAACACATTCATCATGTAGTACTGTACAATGCAGGAGAGCTCAAACGCTGCTCATCACGAACACTGATGCTTGACTGATGCTAGGGGTGGTGGGGGTGGAATCGATACAGCATAGTATCGCGATATTTTCCGCGGCAATACTGTATCGATACACGGACGCCAAGTATCGATCTTTTATTATACTATTTGGTAGAATAATAAAATCAATTTCTTTACAATCCACTAGATGGTGGTGGTGAGTTTTTTCTGGTGAGGTCAGCTGGGTCACCTTCAGCATGCAGTATGTTAGTAAAATAAAGAGGGCGGCATCTCGGAAAGTTATCAGGAAAGCCCCGTCCGCGTTTAAATCGGATGTATGGACTTGCTTCGGATTTGTAAACAAGGAGGGGATGTGAGTAGGGATGCACCGAAAATATAGGCTACATATGATAATAATAATATATATGGCGCGCCGCGTCGCGCCCCGCCCGGCAGTGTTCAGCGCGCATGTTTCAAGGGGTCAAGGTCAACTTTATTATCCCTGACGGGCAAATTGTTTTACAGCCAACAGTAAACCATATGCAAACAACAAACAAGCAACCACAACACAGACAAAAACAATTACTTCCATTAATAATATACATACACTCTAAAAAATGCTGGGTTGTTTCAATCCAACTTTGGGTCAAATATGGACTAACCCAACTTTTGGGTTAAAAACTGAATGTAAAAATTTAACCCAACGGTTGGGTTAGTCCATATTAGACCCAAAGTTGGGTTGAAACAACCCAGCATTTTTTAGAGTGTGAAATTATTTATAATTTAAAAAGCCAAAGGCAGCTGGTATAAAATAATTTTTAAATCTATTGGTCCTACATAAAAGCAAATAATATCTTTCACTCTCCTCGTCACTGCGCGGTTTGACGCTCCGCTCAATATTCTGATCTATGAATGAGCGTTCTGCTCGTGTACCGCTCATTCTCACCGGAAAAGCAAAGTCCGCTCAAATAACACACTGACAGGAAATTTCTATGCAGTATACTTGTTCCGGTTTCAGTAGTGCTACTGTGCTGTAACATGCTGTAGGCTAGTTCAGCTGTACTGGGCAACGCTGCTAACTGACACTCATAATCCAAGCCTCCAAACCAGAGACACGAGACCAAACGATTACTGTACTTGAATAATAATTATGTGTTTGATACAATTAAGCACACTAAAAACAGTCTATATGACTGATTTTACTTTAAAATAAAATATAAATAAATTATAAAATGTAAATAAAATATTTTTAAATATAAGTAAATAAATAAAATTAAATAATTGTAATTTAATTTAAATCAAATAATATAATATACATACATTTTAAAAATAAATAAATACATTTTAGAAAATGTAAATAAAATAATTCTAAATATAAATAAATACATTTTAAAAGACGTAAATGATTTAAAAAGAATTTAAATCTAAAAATTAAATACATTAAACATTTTAAATATATTTTTTTAAATAAATCAAAAATTAAATATAAAAAATATAATTTTTTAATAAAATCGATTAAAAAAAAAAGAAAATAATTTTAAATATAAAATACATGCATGAAACATTTTAAGTAAATAATTAAAAAACTAAATTAAATGAAATATAAAGTAAATAAAATACATGTAAAAAAAATTCAATTAAATCATTTTAAAATCATCATTAAAAAATACAAAATAATTAAATAAATATTATACTGCATACTGTGACTGGCAATAATATATTTAATCATCTACAAAATGCTACAAAACTGACAATAAGCGCACCCAAGCCTTCTGTCAGAGTGATTTTACCACATTTAATACATTTTAAAACACTCTGCTGTGATGAAATCCCTATACCACATGATTATGAAACATTACTCCTGATTTCCAGCAGCAGGTTGATGACATGAGAGCGACTGAGAGCTCAAGAGCTGAATGTGAAAAGCCTGATGTTCAAATGAACAGAAGAACTGCTGTTGTCTCGCACAGACAGACTCGTTTCAGTTAACAGCTTATTGTGACTAAAAGCTGCACACTTAAAGACTGCCTGAGAAGTGAATCATTGCTGTTTTAGTGCAAGTGAATCTAAAATGCCAGCATTGGAAAACAAATGATATATTATTTTATATTTTACATATTAATTATATTGTTGTGCTTATTGTCTTTATAAAACAATCGTCATTACTTTAAATGTATATTTACAATATATTATTTACATTTATCTACTTTTAATTTTTATACTTTTCTTTTGAACATACAGAACAATGTTGACAAACAATCGGTTATACAAAAGTAAGAAGAAGACAAAACAACATCAAAAAAAGAATTATTTATATATATATATATATATTTTTTTTATATATATTTGTGAATGATTGTAGACTTGTGTACTAATTATACATGCAGTTCTGCTCATGGATATCTAGTATGCTTGCTGTTAGTTCCCTCAGATTAACGTATCTGCCAACAATTTGATGTCATAACCTCACAAACAGATCCAGTGCTTTTTATCCTCAAAGACCCTAAATAAATATATGAATGAATAAATAAATAACGTAGACTTGTCAGTTACATTTTTTGAATTATTTTAATGTAACCTTTTAAAAGTGCATGAATTAATTTTTTTTTAATTATTTTATTTACGTTCTTAAAATGTATGATTCTATGGCTTATAATAGCTTTGTTGTGCTTATTGTCTTTATAAAACAGTTTTTATTGCTTTAAATGTATTATTGCCAAACACAATATACAATATATAATTTTGTATTTATTTGTTTTATTTTATTATTTAAATGGAATTATTTTATGTTTAAATTATTTTTTTAATGTATTTATGTTTATTTTTAATATATATATATATATATATATATATATATATTATATATATATATATATATGTGACAATATAAAAAAACAATTTGATGTCATAACCTCGCAAACAGATCCAGTGCTTTTTATCCTCGAAAGTGTTCACAGTAGCCTATCGACCCGGTTCCTTGTAAGCACTACTTTATTTCCACACAGACTAATAAAAAATCATTTGCGCGCTCTTACTCCAGAAAAGTCGCATAAAATCATCCACTCAGTTCAGAGATCGGCAGATCGTATTTCCAGTTTAGTGTGCAGTATGGATTCACTAACAGACTGTGGGAGGAGGATGGAAGATGGATCACAATAAACTAAATATTGACTGTTTTTGGTACAAAAAAAACTTAATAACACAACACAACACAACACAAACCCTCCCTCTACAAAAACAGACCCAGATACTGTTTACACTGCCGTATCGGTTTAAGCATCGAGAGTGTCCTGGAGCGTCTCGGCTTTCAGAGAGAAGAATTAATCACGTTTTGGTTTTTTTTTCTGGACATTTTCACACGTGACAGCTCTGTGCCACACGCCATACAGGAGAGGCTCATTTAAAATACATGTATTCTGTTAAATAGTGTATTATCGTCTGCTGCGGATCACACATGCTGAAACAAGCTCATCAATTAAACATGTGAATGCAGTATGACTGAGCCACTGAGACAGTCCAACACTAAACCTTAACACTATATGACTGCTAAAACTCACAAGTGTCCGTTACTGGATGCTCAAATAGCTGCTAGTGCATCCGTTTATATATATATATATACATATTCTTGGGGTCACTCTGCAAGGCTGCAATTATTTGATATAATACAGCAAAAACAGCAAAATTGTAAAAAAAAAAATTATTTCATATAATTTAATTTAAAACAACTGTTTTCTATGTGAATATATTGTAAAGTGTAATTTATTCCTGTGATCAAAGCTGAATTTTCAGCATCATTACTGCAGTCTTCAGTGTCACATGATCTTCAGAAATCATTCTGATATGAAACATTATCAGTGTTGAAAACAGCTGTGCTGCTTCATATTTTTGTGGAAACATTTACATTTAATACATTTAATTTTTCAAGAAATCTATTGTAACTAGTGTTGTCACGGTACCAAAATTTCAGTATTCGGTACCAATACAAGTGAAAATCCACGGTTCTCGGTACCAAAGCAAAACAGAAAAACATGCTAATTAAAAAATTTGACTATACTTTCATTTAATCCAAACTGTGTACATATTTAATTTTAAAGGGGTTTTGAAAACCTAGAGTTATTCAGCCAAGAATAACAACTAAGTTAGCTTAAAAAAAAAAAAAAAAAAAGCCCAGAACTGCTTTTCTGACTGATATGACACAAACAATGTTAACCATTTGTACATTCTCTAACACGCATATTTCAGATTCACACTTCATTTAAAAGCCTCTGGTGTGTAAAAATAGTAAATATGTCGCCACGTCTCAGTGCTTTTATGAAGAGAGCGCATCTGCGCAACTTTCGGATAGCGCATCAGGTTGACCGGGTACTCGGTACTTAAAAAAACCTGGTACCGTAACGTTTTAATTTGTTTTAGTACCGACTTGGTACCGAAGTACCGGGTCTTTTGACAACACTAATTGTAACATTATAAATGTCTTTACTGTCACTTTTGATTAATTTAATGCATCTTTGATGAATTAAAGTATTAATTTCTTAAATAAAAAAAACTTTGCATACGTGTAAATATGTACATGTATAGTACATAATAGTTTGGTGCTGATAGTGGTACAGAAATTACACACTTTAAAGACTATTAAGACGCATACATTTACTTGAACTTGTTTACATAATTACTTATATGTATTCAAAAGCTATTTACAATATCTAGAAAGCTCAGACACTGATATCGTTGTCTTTACTTTTGTATAAATACCACTGTCTTGGGCTGCAGAAATACTCAAAGAGCTATATAGAAATATAGAGATAACAGCCATCATAAATATGCACATACGCACATGAATATGCATTGGTATGAATTCTTTGATGTCTTTGATGCAGGGATATTTTGCCGTAAGGATTTACACTGTAAAAAGTAATCACTGAATCTACTTAAGAAAAGCGAGTAAACATAACTGATTTTTACAAATTTGTTGCCACAGGTTTTCCAAGTAAGTTCAACTCATTACTTTTTACAGTGTACTGTGTTTGATTTGGCTCATTCTTTTCACTCTTAAGTGCAACATGAGGACAAACAAACCTCTTACCAATGTGTTCAAGGAATAGTTCACCCAAGATGAAAACAATGGATGCTCTGCAGTGAATGGGTGCCGTCAGATTGAGAGTCCAAACAGCTGATGAAAACATCACAGTAATCCACAAGTAATCCACACCACTCCAGTCCATCAGATAATGTCTTGTGAAGCCAAAAGCTTTGTGTTTGTAAGAAACAAATCCATTATTAAGACGTTTTTAACATCAAACCGTTGCTTCCAGCTAAAATACGAGTCCATAATCCATAATAACGCTTCCTCCAGTGAAGGAGTGGATTACTTGTGGATTATTGTGATGTTTTTATCAGCTGTTTGGACTCTCATTCTGACGGCACCCATTCACTGCAGAGCATCCATTGCTGAGAAAGTGATATAATGCTGAATTTCTCCAAATCTGATGAACAAACAAACTCATCTACATCTCGGATGGCCTGATGGTGAGTAAATATAAGCAAACTTCCATTTTTTTGTTGAACTATTCCTTAAACACATTGGTAAGAGGTTTGTTTTGTCCTCACGGTACCTCACTATTCCTTCAACTATAACTCTGAGTTACCATGGTAACCTAGAATCATCATTAAAACGACCTCATCATTCAGAACGTCCTCATTCCAGTTCTAGAAGCCCAGATGTGTCTCGTCCTGATCAAATATCTGCTGGAACTAGCAGTCTGTGCCGGACTGAGTCTCCGGTGAGTGTTCCAGCTTTTTATATCAGAAACAGTAAAACTGTCACAAACGGCATCCGACAAAACTTGCAGGAAGAGTCTGGCCTATTTGTATGTGTTCAAAGATAGTTTTGCTCAGTTTGGGGCTCTGAAAAAAATTAGGTGTTCTTGCTCCATATTCTCACTATATCAGACTAAATGAGCCATAAAAGCCTGGTGTATCAGATATGATAATCAACAAACAAAAAACATATGCAAGGTTCAATAAACTCTTTCATTTATACAGAAATGTTTTTTTTTCTATTTTTATGTCAGGCTTTACAGGGTTAAACCCCTCAGTGCTGGACACAAGGGCAGACAGATGGAGATGGACGTGTCCCATATGTCTGCGGGTGACACCTCGTGTCCTCTCAGCATCTCTTCACATCTGAGCATCATCTCACACAGTAATTCATGTCCACCATGAGCAAAAAAAACACAGCAAGTCTAACCACAGCAAGATCATATCTACCTCTGTCAGATGTTAAAAACATACGCATTTCAGGTTCGTGACCATTCGTGATCAACCACATAAATTACAGCAACGACTTGTCCTCCAGCAGGTCAGACTAGTTCAGTATGTGATCTAGCTGTCATATTTTCCTCC
The DNA here is from genome assembly GCF_001515605.1 of Sinocyclocheilus anshuiensis. Classification (NCBI taxonomy): domain Eukaryota; kingdom Metazoa; phylum Chordata; class Actinopteri; order Cypriniformes; family Cyprinidae; genus Sinocyclocheilus; species Sinocyclocheilus anshuiensis. Next base: position 539,660 of record NW_015544180.1, read on the forward strand.
TGGCAAACCGTCACACCTCATCATCACTGGTTGAACAGGCGAAACCGCGTGTGAATGTAAGGAACAGGCATGTCAAGCTGACACAGTGAAAATATTTACCACAGTACTGAATGATTACACAGATCACTAAAGTGAGTTCTAACAACTAGTACAAGTAACTAACCAGCTAACAGGGACATTCTGGCAAAGTTACGAACTAAGGTTCTTCCAGTAGTGTTAACAGAACGTTCATGCAAAATTATCTGGTATTTAATAATGTTCTCAAAAGATTAATATATATATAATAAAATAAAAAACGTTATTTACACACGTTTATGGAAGGTTTTCCCTAAACGTGTTATTAGAACGTTCGTCTAACGTTTTTTAAATGTTATCACTTGTGTCAGAAAGTTTAGAAAACATAATGTTCGCAAAATGATGAAATAGAATGTTTCCTTGACGTTCGAAAAACGACGAAAAACATTTTAAAACGTTCGGGGAACGTTCAGAAGTAACATTTTTAGAACCTAACGATAGCAAAACATTATTAAAACATATTTTGTTAGCTGGATATAGCCTATATGTTTATAAAACGTACTGTGGTAGTACCATGGTAATAAAAAACCAAATACTGAATGATTAACATATTCATGTACCATGGTATTGACAAGGAATTGCAACATTATCAAGGTATATGTGCAAAAAACATGGTATTAGCATGATCATTTTATTAGAGTAGTGTAATTTTTGTTGATGTTATATTGTTGCAAAGTGTTATCGAACACGCTCATAAAAGCCTGTTTATTGAGTAAACAGGAGTTAAACTCTGTAATAAGTTGGTTTCTTACCGTGCGTGTGTTCCGGGCGGCTCGCGCTGTTGTGACTGATGGCGCGCGCCCAACGTTCCGCCTCGCGCAGGTTCGCGTCCTCATCATTATCATCTGTACTGAGCGCGAGCCGAAAGCGCCGCTCGTCCCTCTGGCGAACCGGACCCGAGGCCATCCAGCGGTGCCGGCACGGGTAGAAATATACGCACAGATCCGCGCTCTGGTCCTCGCGCTCGCTCCGGTGCGCGCGGCTCCCCAGGCAGTCGCGCAGGTCCAGGTGCTCCGACGATGAAGGGGAGCTGATGTTCTGGACCGTCAGGCAGCTGTCCGACAGAGTCAGCGCGTGTGTGAGCCGCCCGGTGTCCGCGTCCGTAAACAGCCCGTGCATGAGCGCACCCGCGGTGGGCCCGTTCCGCTGATGCGCCGCGTCCGGTTCATCCATCCCGCGACGGGACGGTGCTGCAGTGAGTACGCGTGTGCTGCCGCGGGACGCGGTTTAAACGTGTGTGTGTGTGTGTGTGTGTGTGTGTGTGAGAGAGAGAGAGACATATAGAGAGAGAGTTCCCATACCTCTCCCTAGTGACAGAAAAGCGGCATGACATTAAAATAACGCATAAGGCAATAAGGCAAAGGGCGTGACCTTGACACTCTCAAGACCCGACACTCCTGAGTTGTTTTCCGTCACTAAAAATACTGTGATGATGACTGTGATCTCTGAAGTAGAATTCAAAGAATACCATGACCGTATGTGAAAGAGTGAAAGAATAAAACACTTTTACCTACTATGGTACATATAAAAAAAAATATAAAAAAAATCATAGTAGTGCATGGTACAAATCAAGGTTATTATCGATGGGCTAACTAAAACCATTAAAAAAAAACCTTGAAAAAAATGTTTTACCTGAAATAAACGTTAACTAAAATAAAATAATAAAAAAGGAAATAACTAAAAATGGAAATAAATAAAAAATATAATAAAAAAGTAATAAAACGATGGACATAAATATAATATAAAAAATTAAAATGATTAAAGCTAACTAAAATCCAAACAAAAAAAAATATTTACAATATTAATAAAACTATAACAGTATAACAATGATGCTACAATAACACTGGCACATATCCAATAAAAAAAAGTCACAATATTACCATAATATTATGGTATATTATACCCAGAAACGTTCCGTTATGCCCTAAGTACAGGGTGCGAACTACGGGGGTGCTAGGGGGAGCTCGGCTCCCCTTATTAAGACATGGGCTCCCCTGAAAACGTGATTTGTGAAATTTTGGGGGGTCTCAAAAAATATTGACAATAAGTATACCTTGGTTTTGCGCGTACGCTAGGGTACAGTGCACACAGTGCGCATGACTCGAATTTCGTCATAAGCACAGTGCACGCGTACAGTACACACGCAGCCCGATTTTTTGTACGAACCTTCCGAACACGATTTTTTTTTGCACTATTCAGTTTATCCACAAGGTGGCAACACTGTCCCGGGCTGTTGTTTCACAGTCGGAAAAGAAACGGAGGAGACAGAACAATAGACCCATTGCTCACGTGAGGGGATTAAGAGAGGCCCTCAACACTAGTTTAAAGGAGTACAAAGACATTTTATCATTCAAAACGCTTGGAGAGAAAAAGTGCAGACACTGGACAATGATGAAGCTTTCTAGTGCGCATGTGTCGTGCATGGTATCAGAGGATATACTTTAAAAGGCTGTGCGTAAAAAACTTTCAGCTTCACACTTAATATAATGTAGGGGAGACTGGGAAAATCAGATTCCAAAAATTAAATACTTGTAAGCAGATTAAATTACATTTTAAAATACTCGTAATCAGCTAGACTACAGTTACTTTTTTTTTTTTTTTTTTTTACTAATTGCATATTATTCACACAATTGCAAATAAATTATTCATAAATTATTGATTCTTCCTAATTCCTATTTTTCATCTTTTAAATTTTCCAAATAGACTACTGCTTATACACCGGGAGAGTCTATGAGTTTTGTGGACATTCACACAGAGATCAGTCACTGGTCAGATGGCTACACAGCATTTGACCACTGGATTTACAAAAATCATTTTAATTTTTAAGAAGTGTTTTCTCAGCATTTCAACATTGCATCAACTACTGAAGAACACACTCATTATTATTTGAATTATCACTCAGTAGGTTATTTAACCATGCATTACTATGTCTTCGGAAGGCTTTTGTCTTTCAAACACATTTAAATGCACAAATTCACGTTGTTTCTTATTTATATGTAATGCAGGGATTCCCAAACATTTTTTGCCAGCCAAACCACTTTCACCAAATATATTTACTTGAAGTACCCCTGAGACTTTAAAATAAATATTTTAATAATTGAGTATCGCATGTTCACAGTTCTCTGATATTGTTTAATGGTCACAAATAAAATATTTATTTTTAAGTAAGCGTTTTATTTTGATGAATGTTACTTTAAAATGATTTATTTTCATTTTACATTTTTCAGGGTGTCCGTGGGATCTTAAAAAGTATTAAACGTTGATAAATCAATTTAGAGAAAATTAAGGCCCTTAAAAAGTATGAAAAAGTCTTAAATGCCATTTTCCAAGGTATTAAATTTTGTATTATCTTTTCATTATGTATATTTGTCCGAATAGTGGGGTTCTGTGTAGTTTATTTATTTATTTATGGAATCCCGCAAGATTTGACATCATCTGTTACGGCGCTCACTGACTGACTGCACCGCTGCGGAAAAAAAATAAATAAAAATGCACCGCTGCGTGATAGCGCGGGGCTTGTTGATCCCTCTCTCGCTGAATTTATCACCATTACCACATGCTCCCATCCGCTCCGCAAACATTCTAATATTGTATATAATTTTCGTGCATCAGGGTCCCGCTATCAATATGTGGGGTATTTAAAGGGGTCATATGATGCTGCTAAAAATAACATTATTTTGTGTATTTGGTGTAATGAAATGTGTTTATGTGGTTTAAGGTTAAAATTTGAAATCGCATCATATGACCCCTTTAAATCCCTTTTGAATGAGCGCTCGAAGTCGCAGTTCACTTTCGATTTCGCGATCGCGTGCGCACTGTGTAAAGGGAGCACATCTTACGATAAAAGATATTTGTCAATGAGCTCGGGATCTGTTGAGGAGCAAATCCTCCAACATCTTGTCAGTTATCTCTCCTAACTTTTGACCCGTGATCAGTCAAATCTGACTTCTGCAGCTCGTGTTGGATGCAGGGGTGTATTCCAGAAAGCACGGTTAACTTATCGTCAGCTCAACTCTGAACTTTCGGTTGATTAACCCCAAACCTTGCTTACTCGAGGTATGTGGTTCCAAAAACGCGTCCGGGTATGTGGTTCCAAAAATGCGTCCAGGAGTAAGTTCACTCAACTCAGAGTATGTTCCTGGTTAAGACTCAAGACATTCACAAAAGAGCGACGAATCGACGAGTCACTATGGAAACGGACGCTAAGAAAAAGCGCGCCAGTTTTTATGACTGAATTAGGCTAATTGTTAGCTCTTCATTAAACTCACAAGCCTCCTGCAGTTCCTTCACAAACCCCAGTTTGGGAAACTTTGATGTAATGTAGCCTAATGTTTAATGCACTTTATGTTGTTAATAACAACGAATGGAATATATTTTCTTTTTCTTTGCTTTTTTATATCAATATGCTACACGATTATCCTACTTAAATCAATGTGATAAACGAGTAAGGTCAAAATTAATTCTTAAAGTAATCAAAAAGTAGTGTCATTATATCACCTAAAATGTGTAATGTAATGGATTACGTTACTAACTAAATTTTTTGTCATGTGATTTGGAATCAGTAACGGACTACAATTTGTAATCTACCCAGCCCTCGATAGATAGATAGATAGATAGATAGATAGATAGATAGATAGACAGACAGACAGACAGACAGACAGATAGATAGATA
>NW_015544180.1:544795-547695 GCF_001515605.1 Sinocyclocheilus anshuiensis
CCAAACTCATGAAAGCTGCCTTCGTAGGGCACTTGATTAATGATAGATACGCTGTAGGATCCTTCCAAACAGAATTCAATACACGTGCATTAATATGGGAGTTCCGAATGAGCGTTATTTCGAACGCTACACCTTTCAACCCTCCAAAACTCAACGTCGAAGGGAATAGGGCGCAGGGATGATCGCTACCGAAGGGAACACACCCCTAGTCACGTGGGTCATGACGTCCCAGCGCTATAAAAGTGGCCGCTCGATGCTTCTCGCTCTCTTTCTCTGCGCGGCACGTGGATGTGTGCGCGGCTTCTCATACATAAGCGAGCTTAACGCGATTAAAACATGTGCATAGCGAGTTATACGCGAGGAGCCGATCGCAGCGCTTCCAGACCACCGTGATAAATGTAAGACTGATGATTAAAGCTGCTTTAATTATTAATCTCGCACTTATTTTAAGCACAGGAATGGCGGTCATTGTTAACGTGTTCTCCTTTGTATTTCTGCAGGTTGGATATAATGTGACTAGATCGTGATTATCTGCTGGATGGTTTACTGTGTGATCATTACGCGCAGTTCACAGAAATGGTGGGCTTTACAAAATTTTTTTTGTGTTTTTAGTGTTACTGTATTTATATTGCGTTTTTCTATGTTTATATGTAGTTTATTGCTTAATTGCTCTAGGAAATTTAAGAGTGTTTTTCTGTACCTGGAGGAAAGGTTTAGTTTGAGGTATTGATCATTGAGTTGTGTTCTGTGATGAAGCTGCTATATAGGAAGTGCCGTCTGATGCGATAACTGACGATGGCAAAGCAAAATCAGCCTGAGACACAACGTGCAGATGCGAGATGTTTCACTGTTTAGGAGACAGCAGGTGTCTGATCACATGTTTTTCTTCTCCACAGGTGAGCATCTGCTTCTGAACGCTGCTTCAGCACTGATCAGGTAAATCTCTTCATCTCATCTTCCTGAGATGAACATGCTGAGATGAACCTGCGTCCAAGACCTTTGTCTAAACCCATCTGATGCATGTTTTCTGTATAGATTGAGCGGAAACCACCATGAAGTCTCCTGATTCACCTGAGTGGAGAGCTGTACGTATATTGTTTTACTATAAATTCACAGTCTTAAATGGTGTAATTTAGTTATTTCTAGGTCAGAATAGTGTCTTATAAAGGAACAATCTGACCCAGGATCAGTTTAGACAGTTTATTCATTCAAGCCTGTGATGAGAGAAGTTATCCCTGTCTGAAAAACACGTGTGGAGTTTTGGTATTCTGAGGCTTGTTTCATAATCAATATTTGCACTTATTTTAATTTTTTTTATTTTAACTGAAGTGACTCATTTTTACTTTTTTGCAGATATGCTCCACAGTGACCATGATGAATGCTGGAGATTGACGTCAGATCATAGTGTCTTTTTACAATGTTTGTTTATTAAATAAAACATATCAAAATGATTCCCGTCTCTGTGTGGTCATGTGTTGAAGACAGAGTTGTATGAGGTTTTCTTCAGCGTGTCCAGGAAGTACTGCTCCTCCTGCAGGAAGTCTTTGTCCTGTTAGAGAAATGAGCAGAAACCATTAGTACGGTTGGGACGTTGCCTATTTAGGGCAGTGATTCTCAAACTTTTTACAGCAGCATACCCCCTGGGGCATTTAACATTCTTCTGCGTACCCCCTCTCTTCAACTTAGATCTTCAACAGTTACACCTTTCCTGTTAAAGGACAATATTTGCCCCCTTAAATTGATTTACAGGTGGGTTTTTTTTAAACCTTTTATAGAGGCAAAGATTGTCTATCCTTTGTATGATGTTTTGTCATTCTTAACATTCCATTAAGTGTATTCAAGTAAAGCAATAAATGTCAAATCGAAGTGATAGCCTACTTGTAGACTTAAAAACAAAACTGCCAATAGGTGGCGGCAAGTCACTGTCCTAATGAGCCAGGTGACGCAAAATGCTGTAGTTTTGAATGGGTTATTTAATCACTGACTCCGAATTGTTCAAAGATGCATATTTGTTCACTAACGAAACACTGCTGTATGTTGCTTGGAGACGCACGCCAGATGATACGGATTTCGTTGGAACTTATTTCGTTGCAAAATATAACAAACATGACTATTCTGTTTAAAACGTAGGCTACATTTAAAATGTGAAATGTTCACTTAATATTACCTTTTTTTTTTTTGTTCTGTTGTAAAAATGTCATTTGCCATCATTTGGATATTCAGGGAAATTTGCATTCTTGCTCGTATTTTAAACATGAAAACAATAACTCGCACATGGTATGTGTCCATATCGAAGAGAGTTTATATCGATCTCAATGTACAGTCTGTCAATATTTGCTCTTCATGCTATTAAAGGGATAGTTCACCCAAAAATTAAAATTTGATGAGAAACTGAACAGTATTTATATTGTTTTTATGTCTGAACTGTCTGTCCTGAGCGGGTTCTCGTCGTCTTCTTCAGCCGGTGCGTGACGTGTCGTCGTCTTCTTGCTTTACAGCAGATCGCAGACTTAAGCCCTATTCACACGGGATTAGTATTACCTGGTGACCTCCAGTCATTTGTAATAATTGCGGAGGTTGTCTGTGATCTTAATCCCGTGCGAATCGGCCATGTCTGTAATTTGTAAAGTAAAAATTCCCCCACAAATGACCTACTGTATTTCGTCGAACACCGAGGTCCTGTGGTAATATTAGTCCCGTGCGAATCGGCATCTCTGTGATTTGGTGGGGTCGTATATAATTTTTTCAAGGTTTTTGTTTCATGTGCACCTTTTTATCCATCTTTTGCGAAGAATGGAGGCTGCGTTGGAGTGTTTTGATAGTATTTTGGGTGCTGGGTCATAGCGCTATACAGGAGCATTTCTAGGATTTCATCCACAGGCGGGCTGAGCACTCAGAAA
>NW_015544180.1:547791-549088 GCF_001515605.1 Sinocyclocheilus anshuiensis
AAATACTGTCATACTAACAGCTGTCTAATTTTTGGTTGATTGTAATCTATTACATACCTTTCTATCAAAGTTATCTAACATTATCAAGCTGAATTTGTTCTGACACAGTTTAACTCTGAGTTCTTGTTATATTTTATTACCATTTTCTAAACTATAGCGAATAAACTGTGATAATGTGAGAAATGGTGAAGGTGTCAGAATAAATTTTGGTTTGACTGTATCTATTTGATTAAGTTAACCAACTAACATTATACATACCCTTTTGGTTTCTGTACCCAATATTTAAAAAATGTACAAATGCAATAAAATATTGGTATCGGTACTCGGTATCGGCAAGTACCAAAAATAAAAGTATCGGTATCGGGCGAGTACTGGAAAAAGTGGTATCGGTGCATCCCTAATTATAATTCATGAAAACATTGGAATACAGACCTAAGGCTGGACTCCTTTTTAAGACAATCTGCAGATTACTGCAGAAGTGGAATAATTTCAAAACATTCAAGTATCAAAATTGTATAGAAGTTTAAATTTACTGTAAAGAAAATGCACTGTACCATTTTTTATTTTATTTTATATAAAGTAAATATTTTACAAAATAATTTTGAATCCAAAATTGATTTAAAATTAAAGCCTTATGTCTAAATAAGTTATGTTCCAAATTTGAAGTTGATATAAAAAAAAATTGAGGTTCCTATGCAATTTTGTTTAGGCGTTATACCAAAACTAGCCACCGGGTGCCATTCAAACTCCATTTATTATTTTTATATGCAATTTTTCTGTCACAAATGTATAAATGTTTCTCTAAATATTACTTCTATCACAAAATAACCACCAAATATGGAATCTTGAGACTCAGACCAACGATATGTATTTTGTCAAGATTATAAAAAGTTTTGATTCTAAAAGACTAAGACCCACTAAGGGGGAGGAGCCAGCTAAAATATTTTAACGGTGACATATCATGAAAATCTGACTTTTTCAGGTTTTAAGTGATGCATTTTTCTGTCACGAAGGTCTAAATTTCTCTGTAAATATTACTTCTATCAAAAGAAATAACCTCCAAATATATGTATTTTTTCAGGATTATAAAAACCTTTGATTCTAAAAGACCGTAATACATTTTGTAATATGACACTTGACTCCACCCACTAAGGGGAGGAGACCGCTAAAAGATTTTAAAATTTCCATGTCCAATTTAAAAATGGTTTTCACTGGATGAATTCTGAGGTTTTAAGCTTTTAAATGATATATAATTTATGATGATTACTAAAATATGGGATAGAGAAAAAAACACAAC
>NW_015544180.1:550847-604191 GCF_001515605.1 Sinocyclocheilus anshuiensis
CTTTTGGTTTCTGTACCCAATATTTAAAAAATGTACAAATGCAATAAAATATTGGTATCGGTACTCGGTATCGGCAAGTACCAAAAATAAAAGTATCGGTATCGGGCGAGTACTGGAAAAAGTGGTATCGGTGCATCCCTAATTATAATTCATGAAAACATTGGAATACAGACCTAAGGCTGGACTCCTTTTTAAGACAATCTGCAGATTACTGCAGAAGTGGAATAATTTCAAAACATTCAAGTATCAAAATTGTATAGAAGTTTAAATTTACTGTAAAGAAAATGCACTGTACCATTTTTTATTTTATTTTATATAAAGTAAATATTTTACAAAATAATTTTGAATCCAAAATTGATTTAAAATTAAAGCCTTATGTCTAAATAAGTTATGTTCCAAATTTGAAGTTGATATAAAAAAAAATTGAGGTTCCTGTGAGATTTTATTTAGGGCGTTATACCACAAACAGCCACCGGGTGCCATCCAAACTCTGTAGAATTTTTGTTGATGCATTTTTCTGTCACGAAGGTCTAAATTTCTTTGTAAATATTACTTCTATCAAAAGAAATAACCTCCAAATATAGGATTATAAAAACCTTTGATTCTAAAAGACCGTAATACATTTTGTAATATGACACTTGACTCCACCCACTAAGGGGAGGAGACCACTAAAAGATTTTAAAGTAACATTTCCATGGTAAAGCAATGTCCGATTTAAAAATGGTTTTCACAGGATGAATTCACAGGATGAGGTTTTAAGCTTTCAAATGATATATAATTTATGATGATTACTAAAATATGTGAAAAAAATAAATAAAATAAGTTCCATTGGGCCCACATGTGGGCCGGTGGCACTTAAGGGGTTAATAAACTGATCATTTGTCAGATTTATTAAAAACATTTTAACTACTACTAATTCTACTAATGGGGCCAAAAAAAAAGTCTGACTTGAATCACAAATGGAAGAAAAAGCTAAATATAATCCCTGCCCATCTTTTTTTTTTTTGTCTTTCATTTGAGTTGTTGCAATGACAAATATTCCAAAGGTGCTTTGTGCTTAAATTTTGTCAGCTGTTAATGTTACTTTAAAATGCAATTTCTGTGTTTGTAATGAAGCACTATATATATATATACTGCATTCTGTTCATATTTTTAATATTTAAAAGAAAAATCTTAAGAAAAAAAAAATAGGCAGTATTTCATGTTGTGTGTTGTGTGTATAACAACATATATCATGTTGTGTGTATAATGATATAATGCTATTTAAAGCTTATTAAAGAATTATGTGTAAAAGTGCGGTCACATTTACTGTTAGGTGATTTTTTGCGGGTGAAATCCAGTCATTCCAATAGGAATCTGTGAATTTGGTGCGAGGGCGTAAGATTTCTCACGCAGATTTCGCACTGGGTTCAGATTAGTCACGTGATTGGAAGGAGTCGTGCGTGTGGTCACATCCTAAAATAATACAAGTAAAATAATGGTCCTACAGACTGGAAATCAACGCTCGGTTTGACAATATCGGAGGTAGTCAGGTGACTAGCTGCGACCAATGAGCAGACCACATTTTGTACGGGCTCACAATTACTGAAGTATGAAAAAAAGAAGAAGCATAACTTAGGCTTAAATCAGTCTATTACAACAGTCTGTATTTGTGCGATTCTCTATGCGATCTTATTTCGACAAACGGAAATCAGAGGTCGTTTATTCGGTTTATTTGACTTTTAAGGCCGATCCACCCCAAGAACGATAATTATATTCGCATTACACCAAAGAGCAATAACGTTCTGTTTATTTTAAGCGTGCTGAAGTTTTGTTGTCTAACGCTTTTAATGCAGGATGGATTCTGATCGGCTGTCAATGTTTTTATCATTCATCAGCTGGAAAAAATCATTTCAAAAGTGATTCGAACAATATCGTTCCTCAGTGCCATTTAATGTCAGACTGCAGAGGGCAGGATTTCATCAGATCACCTGCTGTGAGTCTCATGATATTTACACACTCCAGCCACTAGGGAGTGTGATGAGCCTCGTCAGTCTGCAGTCATTCCCCGATGAACTGAAGGCGGCCATTTTTAATTTGTGGAAAGTTTGTTGTGGTTGTTTGATGCTCAGTGTTTTATAGGCATTACACCTGCTCTAGTTGACTTCATTTTATGTTGAAGTGGATTGTAAACGGCATTTAAACTGGATTGACTGCATCATCTTCTGATCTACTGTTTGCCTTTTGGATTTTTACACCATAGGATTATTGGCTTCAACATCGATGGGAAATATGGTGAGATCTTTCCTTTTTATGTATTTATTTGGCTGTGCTTACTTAACTGAATTGTTGCTTATTTAGATTTTTTACTGGAGACATTCAAAACTGCGATCAGATCTTTCAATCTTATTTTTATTATTTTTTAAGTTATTTTAATATTGAATTAATATTGACATATTGGATTTATTTATTTTTTTTTGCTGAACTGAATTGTTGCATTATTTAGATTTTTTTTACTGGAGTTGTTCAGGAACTGTTGTAATTTCTTTGGCATATATGATAATTATTGTTTGTTTGTTTATACATTGAATTATTCACTTAATCATTGCATATATGAATATGTGACCCTGGAGCACAAAACCAGTCTTAAGTCGCTGGGGTATATTTGTAGCAATAGTCAAAAATACATTGTATGAGTCAAAATTATCGATTTTTATTTTATGCCAAAAATCATTAGAATATTAAGTAAAGATCATGTTCCATGAAGATATTTTGTAAATTTCCTACCGTAAATATATCAAAACTTAATTTTTGATTAGTAATATGCATTGCTAAGAACTTAATTTGGACAGCTTTAAAGATGATTTTCTCAATATTTAGATTTTTTTGTACCCTCAGATTCCAGATTTTCAAATAGTTGTATCTCGGCCAAATATTGTCCTATCCTAACAAACCATACATCAATGGAAAGCTTATTTATTCAACTTTAAGATGATGTATAAATCTCAATTTTGAAAAATTGACACTTAAGACCGGTTTTGTGGTCCAGGGTCACATATAATATACTCTTGAGCTTATATTGCACTTAATGTTTATATACCATGCAATGCACATGGGTTATTGGCTCCAATATTAATAGGAAATGTAGTCAGAACTTTTTTTTTTTTTTTTTTAAGCATATTGGAATATTTGCTTTTTGGGGACTATTTTTATGTTACTTTGATTTTTCACTGGAGTCGTTCAGGAACTTGGTTTTACTTTGGCTTTTATATGAAGATTGTTCTGGTTTGTTATTATGATGCTATCTGCTATCTGTCTGTCTGTCGACTTATTGCATATTTGGATTAGTTTTTGATTAGAACTGTTGCTTTGTTTTTATTTAGGTAAACGTGTCAGATTTGTCATTCTATTAGTATTTTTGTTTGAATTTATTTATTTATTGCATATTGCAATATTTTTGTTTGCCTATTTTTTTTTTTTACTTAACAAAAATGTTGCTTTATGTTCGGGATTCACATTTAAATGAGGATTTTCTGTTTCTTTTTTTTTTTTTTTTTTTTTTAAGCATATTGGAATATTTGCTTTTTGGGGACTATTTTTATGTTACTTTGATTTTTCACTGGAGTCGTTCAGGAACTTGGTTTTACTTTGGCTTTTATATGAAGATTGTTCTGGTTTGTTATTATGATGCTATCTGCTATCTGTCTGTCTGTCGACTTATTGCATATTTGGATTAGTTTTTGATTAGAACTGTTGCTTTGTTTTTATTTAGGTAAACGTGTCAGATTTGTCATTCTATTAGTATTTTTGTTTGAATTTATTTATTTATTGCATATTGCAATATTTTTGTTTGCCTATTTTTTTTTTTTACTTAACAAAAATGTTGCTTTATGTTCGGGATTCACATTTAAATGAGGATTTTCTGGTTTATATAATTGAAAAATTCACGTAATCGTTACATACATGTATATAATATGCATTTGCACTTATTTTTAGTTTAATTCACAAGTGTATATACCCTAATAAGCCTCTTTAATGTGGAGTGTTTTACTGCAGTGGTCAGTTGAACGGTTATAGTGCTCTCTAATGGACACCAGCATCAGAAAGTGTTGTCACTCGGGGAAAGCTGGGTAATTTGTGAGCTGAGGTGAATGTGCGGTACCTTCTCAGCGGTGTGTTTGATGAGGGCGAGGCGGGCTTGTAGCTCAGCGGGCAGCGGGTTCACAGTGGCGGTCAGGTGTGTGCTGGCCAATGCTGGAGAGAAATCTAACAAACACACACACACACATGATGCGCTGTCCGACACACTGAACGCCTGCGGTGAGTCTGAGTGAACAGATTACCTGCGATGAGGGGCGCTGACGTCACCGTATGTACGGGAAGAGTGTGTCTCAGTCGCTCTATGTCTCTGTGATGATCGGTCATCCTCAGACGCTCCTGCAGGTCACATGAGCAGAGTTACACTAACTAGATAACAACTACATCATTCAGTGGTGTGACGTCACTATAGTGCAGCTTTACCAGTAATAGTGGTGTAGAATCACAGACATATCTTCTCTCTCAGACGGTGTGTAGTTTTGGGAAGTCTGGTTCATCTTAATGATTGTTTGCACAGTATTTTTGAATCAAATAATGTTGTTCGAATTATTCTTTTTTTTTTTTTTTGTGAAATATGTTGCTGTTCATCAGTGTTTTGACTAAATTAGGGTGTTTTCTAATTGTATTAGTTGTGTTTAATATAAATTCATCTGTTCAATGTAATGTTTTACCCTAACTGAGATGGTCAGTGCTCGCCCTTTATAAATACTACTCTGATTTGTATTAATTAATTATATATTTAATGGATTAATTAATGATAATGAATGATACATTTTTATCATCTGATAAAAACATAATTATATTTTCCTAAATTCTTTGTTTTCCAGTTTTGTTTTTTGTGGATTTCTTTTAAAGGTTCATTAATTGTTAATCATCAAAAAGCATGAATTGTAATTAAAATTAATTAAAATGTAACAAATAAATAATTTGTTAAAATCTTAACAATAATACAGCTCTATGACATCTGTTTTATTCCCCCCCAAATTCTGTGTTTTCCATTTTAATTTTGTTCTAGATTCATTGGTTAATTACATTCAGTTGAATTCACAAAACTTTATTAAATAAAGTTTGTTAAATAATTTTAACAAGAACAGGATCCCACAATTTGCTTTATTTGTACCCCCAAATTTCATTTGATTTTTCCCCAAAGTCTGTGTTGTTTGTTGTAATTTTTCTGGAATATGTGTTTTATGATTCAATACAAAAATCATTATTGACAATCTATTTTCCTGTTTAACACCGTAAAGCTGCTTTAACACAATCAGTTTTGTATAAAGCGCTATAGAAATAAAGGTGACTTGACCTGACAAAAATGGTGGTAATCAAACCAATTTTTAAAAGTGTAACAATTAAATTTTTTTTAAATGTAATCGAATGAAAATATAATTCATTTTACAACAACACAGCATTTTTTTGTTGAATAAAGTGCTGCGCAACATGTTTTTAAAATAAATTGAACATTACAAATTAAAATATGGATCAAAAAACTCCATTGGGTGATATTCCTTAAGAATTTACATATTTTATTATTATATTCTTCATTAAAAATTCTAATAAATTCTATAAATTTGATCAGTAAATAAATCATAAATTTTAATTTATGGAAATACATTTTCTATAAATTGCATATTTAGGATTGGATTATGTTTTCTGCACCATGGAAATCATAATTTAATATTTCATATATGAAATAATAGTTTTTTTCCAGCACATTGTGTGTGTGTCTGTGTGCGTGTGTGTGTGAGAGAGAGACCTGCTGTAGGCTGTGCTCCTGTTGTCGTAGTCTCTCCATCTGTGTGTGGATGGTGCGGAGTCGTGTCTGATGTTCGGCCTCCACCTGTCTGGACTCTCTCAGCGCTCGCTCTCCCTCCTCAAAGCGCTCGGACGCCAGCTGTGACACAGGAAGCGCTTCAGTGTCACATGATCAGCGCCACACACACAGATCTGCTGCAGTGTTTTACCTTACTGAAGCTCTCCACCTCCTGCGCTCGTGTCTTGAGTCTCAGTGCTGTGGCGCTCAGTCGCTCTTTCTCACTCTCCAGCTCCTGTCTCAATTTCTCCAGACTGTCTCTCTCTCTCAGCAGCGCTTCCTCCTTCTGTTTCAGCTCTCCGGCGCGCAGCTTCAGATCCACCTGCTCCTGAATATCACCGAGGAGAAATGGGATTTACAGGTGCATCTCAATAAATTAGAATGTCATGGAAAAGTTCATTTATTTCAGTAATTCAACTCAAATTGTGAAACTCGTGTATTAAATAAATTCAATGCACACAGACTGAAGTAGTTTAAGTCTCACGACATTCTAATTTATTGAGATGCACCTGTAATCACTCCGCCTCTTAAAAAACCTCCCTTCTCATCTGAAGTCACCAGTACCTCTTACTTTTTCAACTTCTCCCATCTGACCACCTGCAGCCTGATGCATAAACTACTTCATCTTGTATTAAAAGTTAGCAGTCTTGTTATTGTTAACTAAAACTATTAAAATTGTTTTCTTTATTTTAATAAAATAAAGCTGAAATAAAATATAAATATTTGATGAAAAACAAACCAAAAACTAATAAAAATAGCAAAAAGCACATTATAAAATTACTAAAATTTAAACTAAATTTTGATTTAGTTTATAAATAAATGTAACACATTTTTTTTTATAATTCTACATTTAAATTAAATGACAACAAAAAATAAGAAAATACAAGCTAATTCAAAATGCTAATAAATACTATAACAGTATATTATAAATAATACTAAAATATTATATGAATATAATAAATCATCCTACATCTTTTCTCGTTGAATATTACTTAAATTATTTGTTTCACTTGGAAATGCATCATATTTAATTATTTTGTAAAATAGGTTTTGGATGCTGTTTCTTATTAATATAAACTCTTGAATGTAAAATATTATATCTTATATATTTGCAATTCAGACTTTTTTTTCCTCAGAATTCTAACATTATTTCTTAGAATTGTGAATTTCAACTCAGAATTCTGACTTTAATTGTCAGAATGTTAAGATTGAAATTGCATTCCGAGATACAAAGTTGCAATTCTGACTTTAAATCATAGAATGCCAGTTACAGACTCAATTTGGAGGAAAAAAATCTGATTAGCAACAAACAAACAAAGGAAAAAAAATAGCGAGATGTTGGCATTGAGATGAGGATCATTCATTTTATATGGTGATACTTTTCCTTTTCTTTAATTCATTCATTTTTGATTTGTTTCAATTTTGGGGAAATGTGGTGAGTTGTCTTTATTTTATATATCTATTTATTACATATGGGAATATTTATTTGTTTATTTTTAGCTATTTTTGCTGAACCAAAATTTTGCTTTATTTTGAGATGTTAACTCAAAATAGTAAGATACAAACTTGGAACACCACATGAATGCATGCAGATACACAGATCCATATTTTGGTCTGTCCTGTATTGTGTTGACCTGTGCCATGCTGATGATGGACCCCTCTCTGTGCGTGTCTCTCTCCATGACTCGACTGGCTTCTCTCTCGGCGCGCTCCTGACGCAGTTTCTCCTGCGCGTGAAAGCGGCTCCACTCGGCCGCCAGTTTCCTGCGCTCTTCGGCACAGTGCTGCATGACGGACTGCTGCTCCTCCAGCAGAGCGCTCTGACACACACACACACACACACACACACACACAGACAGACAGATGAGCCCCAAGCCATCAGCGCTGTGTGTCTTCATTTAATTACAGTGTGATCTAGTCTTGTATGATACTTTTACAGAATACTGTACTGGAATTAAATCACGTTCGTGGTAATAATAATTATTACTTATTATTTTATTAGTTTAATACTTGTTCCTGTACGACTGCAATAAAGAGCTTGACTTAATTTGCTAGATTTAGTGAGATTTCATTAGTTTCTGGTCATGATGCGTTACTTTCATCACATGACTCTTTCCTGTAGTGACTTTAAGCAACTAATTATTTTTCAGAAATCCTATTACTGCATTTATACTAATGTTTTTCCTTGCGTTACATAGTTAACATTTCAGTTAACTACGGTTTATTTAAATGACCTAAATTAAATCATGATTAAAACATGTTAATCGTCTTTCAACATGACTGCACTTTCTTTCATTTGATTGATGCACTTACTTTCTCTTTTTCTGTGAATCTTTAAATCAAGAAGTTAATTTATCAATTAAAAGTTATCAGTAACTGAAAAGAGGCTGTTCCTGTAAAATATTCATGTTATTCTGAATTTATAATTCTTGCAGATGTAATGTAAATTTATATATGAATATATGTTTTTGAGCCAAAAATGTAATTAATATATACATTTATAAATTTAAATTTGTGTGTGTGTGTGTGTATATATATATATATATATATATATTATATATGATTCATTGCCAAAAAATGTATTTATATATAAAATTAAAATGTACATTTTCTGGCTCTATATATATATATATATATATATATATATGGGGTGTTAACTTGACACGTGAAATGAGTCTGGTAAGGGTTGGTGTGGGATTTATAATTTAAATCATATTTAATGAGTGAAGTCATGTCGTGTCGTTTTGTGTCTGACCTTTGCCCTCTCCAGCTCCTCTCTCTCCATGCTGAACTGTTGCATCATGGTCCGTCTCTCCTCCTCCAGTCCTCGCAGAGATGATTCAGCTTTGGCCTGTTCTGACATCACCCGCCAGCGCTCCTGAACACACGAACCACCGTAACATGTTAAACGTCTCACATGTTCATTTTGATGCTTTATCCATATTCAGACTAAATATGTCATGTGGATTCAGAGGGGTTTCTGGACCTTCTCCAGCTGTCTCTGCTGCTCGGCCAGCTGTGTGTTCATCTTGGCGATGACCTCCTTGAGCCGTGACCTCTCTTCGGCCATCTCACGCTGCTGCTGGCTCAAACGCTCCTGCAGAACTGACAGCGAATGACAGATTCAGATCCGCTGATCCGTTCCGCACAGATCTGGAGATGTTTGTTCTTGTGTTCGTACCTCTGAGCTGTTCGTCTCTCTGTCTGGCTCCGATCTCCAGTCCCTGCGCCGTGTTTTCATGCGAACTCTCCACTCGAGACGAGAGATCGCCCAGCCTGCGGGAGAACTGCTCCATCTGCTCGATGACCACCGTCAGAGACCTGAACACACACACACAGAAGCTCCATGAGATCTGGCTCAAACTGCTGACAGACATCTCATCTGTGACGTGCAGCACCTGGTCTGAGACGTGGCGCTGGTCACCGCGTCGATCTCCTCATCCTTCAGTTTCTTCAGACGCAGGATCTGTTCTTCATGATCTCTCTTCATCTCCAGGATGGACTTCCTGTGACACATGTGAATGACACAAGCCTGTTTTACACTCAGGTGGGTTTGTGAATTTTTTTCTGTACCCGTTTTAAAGAAGGACTCAACTTTGTGCTAAAAGTTGTGTGCATCACCTCTGCAGGTCTCTGAGTCTCTCCACCTCTCTGTCTCTGTCCTGCTGGCACTGCGCGAGTCTGCGCTGGTGCTGCGCCTGCATCTCTGCTCTCTCCTGCTCCACCAGACGTGTGACCGCAGACAGTCTCTCCGCCAGGTCCTCGTTCTCTTGCCGTGAGCGCAGCTCTCGCTGAGCGGCCGATTCCTCCAGCAACTTCACACGAGCTCTGAGACGAGAGCACATTCATCACACCAAATGACACTCTTACAGGTGTGTGTGTGTGTGTGTTACCTGTGTTATCACTACTGCTGCTGTGTGTGTTTCCTGTGTGTTACCACGGCCTCTATGTGTGTTACCTGCTGTGTGTGTGTTACCTGTGCGTTCCCGCTGCCTCTGTATGTGTGTTGTTACCTGTGTGTGTGTGTGTTACCCGTGTGTGTGTGTTACCGCTGATGTGTGTGTGTACATGTTTTTCTATACTGGTGGGGACTTAAACCTGAATACACACCAACTCATGGGGACTTGGCACCGTGGGGACCTAAATTGAGGTCCCCATGGGTACAGAAGCTTATAAATCATACAGAATTAGTTTTTTTGAGATTGTAAAACTGCACAAAGTTTTCTGTGAGGGGTAGGTTTAAGTGTAGGGCAATAGAAAATACAGTTTGTACAGTATAAAAACCATTACGCCTATGGAGAGTCTCTACAAGGATAGCTGACCAGATGTGTGTGTGTGTGTGCATTTACCGTCCATCTGCTCTTTGTCTTTGAACAGTGTGTTGTGTTCACTCAGACTCAGGTGACTGCTGTTCAGATCGTCTCCTCTGAAACGAAACAACACTTCATGAGTGCTTCATTAGTTGATTTTGTCTCATTTAACTGATAAAAACTGGTTCCCAAATCAGTCATCAGAGTGTTGATTAGTCATCAAATCAAATAGTCTTTTTATTTGACAAATAGTGTGTGTGCGAGTGTGTGTGTGTGTGTGTGTGTGAGAGAGTGTGTGTGTGTGTGCACGTTTTTGTGACAAACTAGACTGTGTGTGTGTGTGTGTTTGTTACTTGTGTGTGACTGCTGCTGTGTGTGTTACCTGTGTGTTACCGCTGCTTGTGTGTGTACTTGTGTGTGACCGCTGCCTCTGTGTTACCACTGCTGTGTGTCTTACCTTTATGTTACTGCTGCCTCTGTGTTACCATTGCTGCAGTGTGTGTGTTACCTGTGTGTTATCACTACTGCCGCTGTGTGTGTTACCTCTGCCGCTGTGTGTTACCTGTGTGTTGTCGCTACTGCTGCAGTGTTACCTGTGTTACCGCTGCCTCTGTGTGTTACCTGTGTTACCGCTGCCTCTGTGTGTCACCTTTGTGCTACTGCTGCCTCTCTGCATGTGTTACCTGTGTGTTACCGCTGCTTCTCTGTGTTACCTGCACGTGTGTGTTACCTGTTTGTTACCTGCATGTGTGTTACCTCTGTGTGTGTGTGTTACTTGTTTATTACCTTTTGTGTGTTACCTGTGTCTGTGCGTGTGCACGTGTTACCTGTGTGTGAGTGTTTGTGTGTTACCTCTGCATGTGTGTGTTACCTGTGCATGTTCTCCATGAGCTCAGTGTCTTGTTTGTGTCTCTGTTGAATGCTCTCTAACAGTATCTGATTCTGGTCTCTCTCCAGCTGTAAACTCCTCACCTGAACAGACGCACGAAAGCTCAGTTACTGCATTCAGCTGGAGTCTCTTGAACAATCAACACATCTGAGGTAACTGTACCTGTCCCTCCAGCTGAATGATGCGTTTCTGCAGTGATGTCACATCATGCTGATGGTCCGTGTCTCTGAGTCTCTGTGAGTCCAGAGAGCCGCTGAGACCCCACAGCTGAGACTGAGCCAGCTACACACACACAACCCTTCATTAGTTTACATTAATCACCCTTACAGCATGTTTCGTATTATATCTCTGTGTGTGTGTGTCACCTGCTGCTGTATGAGTAGCTGCTGTAGACTACCTGCAGACAGAGGAGCGTGTGTTTGTGTCGCAGGTACAGCGTCATCTGCAGGTGATTTCTGTGGAAACACTGAACCAACAGCAGTTTTAAAATCACATTCATATCTACACATTTTAGGACCTACAAGATGTTTTACATTAACATTATTTGCAAGACAGTTAAGAGCAGGCTCGCCAACTCGACTTTTACTATTTCAATTTAATTTTAATAATAAATTCATATAAAACAATTTAATATTCATTTGTTGGTTTAATTTTTTTTAATTAAAAATAACATTTTATAATTCATTTTTACATGAATACAGTAATGAGCCACAATTAAAAAAAAAAAATCCATTCATTCATTAATCCAGATGCATCACCGTAATCAGAATTCGGGGTTTAAATGTGACTAACTGTTATGAAAATGTCACAGTGGAAAAAAGTCTTAATGGTCCTATGGAATATGTTTTCGTTTATGCAATATAATTTCCTATTTCCTTAATATTTGTGTGTTTTCATGTTTTCATGAGTCATGATAAACTCCTGCTCTACACTAGTAGCACCTACTCCACACTGCAGGGGGCGCTACAGCGGGCACATGCCACCCCTGGATGGGGTTTAAGGGGGGCGTCTCTGTCTGGACGTCCCGTCCTGTGAGATGCAAGGATTTCTGAGCAAATGACTGGGTTATTACAGGAGTGAATTGTGTTGTTTAGGGATGAGGTCTGTTTTATAGGGTTGTTTTAGGGCGTTTGATGGGTAAGGGATGCTGCAATGGTGTTTGAGAGGAAACTAACCTAATAACTAAGAAATGAGTGTGAGTCGACAGATCGCTATTATGATGATTTTCCATGACTTTTCCAGATTTATTTTTAAAGAGAAACTTCCTCATTTACAAAGGAGTTTGTGAAAATGTGTGAACTATCCCGCTAAATCAGAGGTTCTCAACCTTTTTGAGTCCAAAACGATATTTTTAGGCCCCATGACTTAAGCAGTCATTCACGATTTAGCAGATAGGGATTTAAAAAAAATACTTAATTTCTTAAAAAAAAAAAAACAACAACTATAAAATGTATATTAACTATTACAATTCATGATAGCATTTTTAGATTTTATTCACTTCCATGACTTTTCCAGGTCTACAAATCACTTTTAAAATGAGGCTTCCTCATATATTCGGGTTTTACAAAACAGTGGGAATTTTGGTTCTTCAAAGGCAAAAAATGATTTAAAATCAGAAATATAATCATTTTTAGTTGTTTTAGCAGATTTTATTGCTTTTTGTTGTCTTTTAAATAATTTTAAGTCTTCTTGAGGCCTCCTGATTGAGAACCGGTCATCTAAATCTAACATGGATTAAAGGGGTAGTTTACCCAAAAAATCCAACCAAACAGTTGACGGCAGCCATTCACTTCCATGGTATGGAAAAATACTGTGGAAGTCAATGGCTACCGTCAACTGCTTGGTTACCCACATTCTTCAAAATATCTTCTTTTGTGCTTTTGTGTTTTCTTGTGTTTCTTGCCAATGAAATTACTTCAAAATGTCTAAATTACTAACATTTATATTCACAATGAAAATTTTCAGAAATGGAAATCTCAATTTTAAAACTCCCTGATATTTTCTGTGACTAGAAACCCCAGAGGAGTGCAATGTTTGATGTTTCACTGTACCGGCTTTGTGTTGAGTTTCTGAGCTCGTGTTGTGTTGGATGGAGACGCCAGCGGTCTCTCTGCAGGAAAACACACACACACTTGATTTAGTCCGGTGTAAATCACATGACCACATGTATAGCAGTGACTGACTCTGTGTTGACTGTACCTGGGATTTGTGTTTGGGATGGGAGACTCGTCCTGTCGTCTTCGTGGGGCTGAAGACACGTTTGATTTAGAGCTACAAACACATCACACATTTGAGCAAGTCTCAGTGCATCCTGATCCATTCCCACCCAACATTCATTACAAACGCTCACCTGAGAAACACGTCCACTTCCTCCCCCAGACCTGATGAAACTTCCTGTTTCCTCTCTCTCTCCTCTGATTGGCTCACTGACTGTGTTTTCTTGCGGCTCAGTGCGCCGGTGAGCCAGTCGTCTTCCTCGTCCTCGTCTCTCTTCACTGGTTTTGAGATGGTTTTAGGAGACGAGGGTGCAGCAGGCGGATCTGCTGTCTTTAAAGCGGGCGTCTCTTTTCGGGCCGCTGTGGACGGTGATGCCGGAGGCTTCAGGGTCTCTGGTTCTGAATGTTTGGGTTCCTCCTTCATCTTTTGCTCCTCTTCGTCCTGCTTCAGGCCGAGCCAGTCTGATCTGGGCCGGGCGGCGCGTGTGGAGGGTTTGTGTTCGGGTGAGTGAACGCTCACATCTTCAGTTGAGAATCTGGCACCATACAGAGCAACACAGAGTTAGATTTAATCAAACTTTATATAGTTATATAAATATATAGTTAAACAGTTTTTGAATGAATACAGTAAAAACGATTTATTTTTGCCGCATTATTATTAGGATAAAATCTACTGATGGCATTGTTGTTAATTGTTGTTTTTGAAAATTATGAATTTTGAGTAAATATTGTGTAAAAAATAATAAACTTTGCATACATCTTGTTGTATTGTGTTAATTGGTAGACATGAAATAATTTTAAGAAGTTGACATCTTGCATTTTAGTAATTAAAAAATGAAAAAGTAACAATATTTTACGTTTAATTGTGGAGTATTCATGCATTGTACTTTTTAATTGCCTTTTAATTAATTGATTTGAATTGATTAAATTGTAATTATATTAAAAGTATTTTGTATTAATACAGTAAAAATGTTTAATTTTACTGCATTTTTATTAGGATAAAATTTACAGATTGCATTGTTATTGATATTTTTGTTTATTTTTTGAATATTTTAGTGAATTTTCATTAAATGTTGTGTAAAAGAATACATTTTCTGTGCATATTGTGTAGGAAGTTGACATCTTGCATTAGTTAATGGAAAAATGATGGAAAGAATATAAATATAAAAATAAAATATAAAAGAAAAATATAAAAATAAAAATAATGTTTTTCATCAGTTAAGTATTCCTACAATATGGTTGTTTTTTTTATTGTCTTAATTGATTTTAATGTCTTTTTAAATGATTGTATTAAAGGTTAATTCACAAAAAAAATATTAATCTGTACTGTATTCATGCAAAAAAAATACCTTTAACTTTTACTGTTTTATTTATTTATTTTGGATAAAATCTACCGATAGCATTATTTTGTTGTTTTTGAATATTTTAGTACATTTTGAGTAAATATTATGTAAAATTTTGTGTACATCTTGTTGTATTGAGTTAATAGGTAGACATGAAATAATTGTAGGAAGTTGAGATCTTGCATTTTATGTCTTTTTTTGTTTTTCAGATAATTTCGTGAACTCGTGTTTGTAATCAGACTGTATTATTGTTTAGACATTAAATGCTTCTGTTAAATTGACACATCTTGTGCTGTGACATGTTAGTAGTCCTGTACATTAACGTGTCTCACCTGACAGACTGTCTGCGGGACTGACGGCCCTCTGGAGTCGAACCCATGGTGGGCTGATAGGAGCCGAACGTGAAGTCCTCCTCATCCATCAGAGAGGCTACAGAGAGAGCAGGACCAGCGGTTTGTGCTTATTCACTGATTTCAAGAGCTTCATGTTCATTTATGCATTTGACAGATGCTTTTATCCAAAGAGACTTGCACTGCATTCAAGATTACCAGTTTATGCGTATATACCCTGGGAATCAAACCTATGACTTCCATGTTGCAAGCGCCAGGCTCTACAGTTTGAGCTACTGTTTTTAGCTGTGATATGATCTTTGTTGAGTCTTTCTCGTATCATTCGAGTCACAGTAATCTGCTTTGGTAGGTGAGCATCAGTTGAGATTGTGTCACCTTTTCCAGCTGAGCTCTTCTCCGGCGGTTTCTCCGTCTGTGTCGTGTCTCTCTTCTCTCCGGTGACGGGTCTCTCTAGCAGACGAGGAGACGTCCCTCGGCCCAAGATCTCGTCCAGTCGTGTGCGAGCTCTCAGAGGAGCATCACTGATCGCAGAGGACAGATATTCAGAAATCATACTGTATATCAGGTTCAGTGTCATAGTTCTCTACGAATAATCCAAACAATCAGAAAACACTTCAGCTTCATTCAGAACATGGTGCCTTTTCCACTTCTGAAGTTCATTTCTGGAAGATTTTTACACATTTTTGTCTTAAAATTATAATAAATTGCATTATGCCACCTCAAGCTAAATTTATATATATTGGGATATAAAACTTTGCGTTTAGAAAGGAAACAAAGCTGCCAGTGCATTAAGTCAGAGTACTACAAGTTATTTCCAAGATGCTGATGCTGATATTTTTACTAATATGCACTAATTTATTATATTTAAAAAAATATTATAAATATATTAACTATTTCCCCGCCAGCGTTTTGAAAAAGGTTGCCGGCCACCGCCAGCGTTTTTGATCATTTTCACTAAATTTTCATGGCCCCCAGAATATTTTATAAATTTATAAATATCTGAACATGCAATACATCAAAATAAAGAACACAGCTTCTACTTTTAAACCAAAAAAAAAAAAATCTGTTTTATTCTAGCTTAAAGCATTCTTTTCATCAACAATTGAATGTAAGTAAGTTTCATAAAAAGGCAACATTTTGAGCAAAAAGCTGAGAAAATCACGTTTTTATCAAAGACTACATCTGGTTCAATATTCAGAATGATGATCAAAGCATAGATGCAGTAGATGCTTCCATCAGCTTCACAGTTTTCATTCGGAAGATGCGTAAAAGCCGTAAAATCTCGTCTTTGGTGGGGAAGCGTTTACTCATAAAAGACGAGATAACTCATCAATGGCGGGGAAAGAGTTAAAGACGATTTTTGTGCTCGTCTTAAAGGCTTACAAAAAATTACCTGGAAATGAAAAAGGCATTGATTATTGAATGAACCTGCAATATTTTCGAATTATTTAGATAATAATAATAATAATAATAAAGTATAAATTAATTATAAATTAAATAATGTAATGCTTAATGTCAAGTCAAATTTATTTATGTAGTGCTTCACTATACACATAGTTTCAAAGCAGTTTTAAATAAAGTACAGTTATGACTATAATTTATGTATAATCTAAAAGTAACAGAGTAACATTTTTTTTTTATGGTCCCATATTATTTATTTAAATTTTGGTATAAATGGGACATTTAAGGCAGCTCAGACAAACCCGGTTTCATCCAAACCTCCTAAATGCTCCCAGTATTCAGCCAGCAGAGGTGTGCAGACATACTCTACCTGTCTTTTTTCTGTGTCTTTCCGAAAGTACAGTTATGACTATAATCTATGTATAATCTAAAAGTAACAGAGTAACATTTTTTTTTTATGGTCCCTATTATTTATTATATTATTTATTTAAATTTTGGTATAAATGGGACATTTAAGGCAGCTCAGACAAACCCGGTTTCATCCAAACCTCCTAAATGCTCCCAGTATTCAGCCAGCAGAGGTGTGCAGACATACTCTACCTGTCTTTTTTCTGTGTCTTTCCGTTTCCTTGTGTTTTGTGTGTTTCTCCAAAACCCAGAGCGTCCATCAGATCATCTTCACCATCTTCAAACATCAGATCTTCCCTCTTCTTCACAGCGGCTGCTGGAGATGCTGCTAAAACGCATATAAAACGGAGAGAGACGTCACAGAGCGACCGCTGGGTTTATCTTCAGTTATAGTGAGCCAGATCTCTTAAGACGTCACCGTTTTCTCACCCGTCTCTGTTTTCTGAGGAGCGGCTGGAGAGGAAGAGGACGGCGGCTCACTTTTCTTTTTCTCCGTTGTCGTCTTCTGCTTGTGTTCCAGGTCATCCAATAAATCATCTAACGAATCGTCCACTTTATCTGTGAATCATAAAGAACAGCTGCCATGTTTAACTCCAGGGTTTCCAGAGGTCTTTTTTTTTTTTTTTTTGCTAAAAGCTCAGCTGCTCCGCTGTGTTGTGATACCTTCATCAGGAGGAGGATCGAGACCTCCACCTTCATCATCTGAACCACATGCAGCGTGAAAACAGAGCAAATGGAGAAAATCATTCCTCGAGACCCTGATGAAGCCATTTGAGCGATCAGATGCTCTCAAGAGAGCTGTGGTTTTGCACTTACCCAGAAAGCTGAACTTCTTGTAAGTTCTGGTTGTGGAGGCCGGAGCAGAACTGGGCTTTTTCACCTCAGGAACCATCTCCTCTGCAAAAACACATTAGAGAGTTTAAAAACAGTCGTGCCGTTTGTTTGTTAAAAGCTCTGTGTACAGAAACGCACCTGTGGTTTTGCTCTTGTCTCCTGCTTTAGAAGACCCTGTTCTTTTGGAGTCCTTCCTCTGAACAGGAGCTGAGCTTGGCTTCTTCTGCGAGCCGAACAGCTCTGCATCCATGTCATCCATGTTCTGGAACGAGCAAAATCAGAATGATGTCATCTCATATTTCAGCCAATCAGAAAGCAGCAGCAAGCATCTTGATTCACCTTCATGCTGTCGAGCAGAGCGGCAGGATCGGCCTCAGACACGTCAGAGCCCTGAGACACATTACAACACAATCTCACACACACACAATAATACAACCCATAATACAACACACAGAAAGCCAAATTTACAGACATTAAAGTTTTGGAAGTGTTTAAATGCAAATTTTCCAGTTTAGTGGACATTGAATCTGGATTTATCTGCAGTTCTTCTGAGATTAATCTGATCAGTTTATTTAGAAATGAGCTGCCTGATCGAGTTCGCTATTTTGCTTGTATTAATACATGTAATAGAGAATTTCACACGCAAATAAATGGGATAAAAATATATGGTTACACTTTAAGGTGTCCTTGTTACAGCGTAATTATACATTTAACAACATGCACTTACTATAGAGTCAGGATTATGGTTTGGTTTATGGTTAGTTGCATGTTATTATGCATAATTTACTGTTATTACTATAGTAAGTGCATGCAACATGTAACCAAGACACTAAAATAAAGTGCTTTTTCATTATTTGTCTTCAGTATTCTCTATAGTTTTAAAGTTCTTTTATAATTGTTTTTTTTTTTACATAAAAATGAAAACTGGTAATTTAAAGTGTGATTTCTGCACCGTTTCTAGTATGAGTTATTTATTTTTCTGTATTCAGTGTAATAGAGAATTTTACACTAGAGATCGACCGATATATCGATTTACCGATATTTTTCCCGATATTTAAGCATTTTACAATAATCGGATATCGGTTTTGTAATATCGGATTCACCGATAAACGCCGCCATCTTGTGGATGTTTTGAGAATTGCGCGCACGATCACCATTGCAGCGCATCTGAGGGGAAACAAGACCACAACAACGGCATGCACGGGTACTTGATTTACTGTAATTAGTAAACTTTATTTAACATAACAGCCATTAATGCACAAATTAGATGTATTACATAAATGCCTGATATGCAATTTATGCCATTTGGCTCGAAGAAATAGAGACGAACTCACGGAGTCACGTAAGATAATCCGTCAAGTCCTGTCCCAATAAAGACGTAACTTTGCGTGAATTAAATAATATGCAGCCATGAATGGGCGCATGTTGGAAATAAAAGTGCTGAATTTAATTCGCTCTCTGTTGTCTATATGCTCATCGTCTCATGAAGTCGGAGTCACGTAGGCTAAGATAATCCGTCAAGTCCTCTCCCAATAAAGACGTAACTTTGCATTAATTAAATAATACAGCCATGAATGAGCGCATGTTGGAAATAAAAGCGCCAAATTAAATTCTCTCTCTGTTGTCTATTTGCTCATCATTAGTCTCGTCAAGCCGCTTTCATATTGCTGTTCACTCACTCAGTATCGGTTATAAAATATCAATATCGGTCGATCACTATTTTACACACAAATAAATGTATCACAAATTACCCAGATTTACAGTAACACAGTTTTGGATGCTTTTATTCTGAGAGTGTCTCACCTCATCGTCTCTCTCAGCGTCTTCTGCCAGTTTACTGAAGAAATCATCGTCCAGCAGCGACCTGAACACAAAGAGAGCAGCTTTATGAGACGTTTACACCGCTGACAGACAGGCTTGCTGCTTTATCTGAGTCTCTGTTGATCATTACAGATGGTTTGTGGTAAACAGCTGTGTATATTTATGTGTATATGTTCTTGTGTATTAGGTACTGTAACCCAAATGAAGTTCAGCACAAGCTCACCTCTTCCCGCTGCGGGACGGGAGGACGGCTGCAGGTCTGCTGGACACAGCAGCAGGGGATCGCACCTTCACCGGACCTGTGGACCAAAGACACTCGCCTTTACAACAGGTAAACACATTCAGCTCTATGAAAATACTGTGACTGGATCAGTGAATAATACCTTCATCATCATCATCATCATCACCCAGCAGATCTCCTAACACGTCATCGATAGAGCCTGAAACAATGAAATATTACAGTTCATATAACACAGTAATTAAACACCGATATGAGCTGAACAAAAACTCACTTCTGAGCCCCTTCTTCTGTTTTGAAGTCTGCAAAAGATGAAGATGAGACCATTAAACCCCTTTTTATGCATTTTAGTCTCTTCTGATAACTTTATTTGTGCATAAATGTCCATGTCATTTATTTTACTATAATAATGCTTTACTATATGTGTTTTATTGTATTATTACACCACAGAATAAAGGCGTTAATGTCACATGACCCGGATTTGTAGCAACATGCACTGATTTATAATAATACATAAAGTAATTATACATATAGTGCATAATTAATCCTAGATTACAAATTAAATAGCAACAACTTTTCATTACAAGCTGTCTAAAATAATTATGTATTAAATACCGTTATTATTAATTGATGTTATTAAGTTCTGTTACTACTAGTAGATAAGCCTCCGCCCCACCCCCCTCGTGTTCGCCTCACTATATTGTATTACTTTGCATACATTAATTTTACTTGGACTTTACATGTGTACTGTGCTTTATTAGTAAGAAAACTCATTTTTACCATGTCTGATCCCCGGCAAGAGAAACTGACTGTTTACGGTGAAATCTGTGCGCTTGTCCGTTACCAATGGAAACCAGACGCGGATCAGCTGATCATCATTAAAATGCTGCTCTGGACCCGTTAAAGATCCACTTCCGCTCCCCTTCTTCTGTTTTGAAGTCTGCAAAAGGTGAAGATGAGACCATTAAACCCCTTTTTATGCATTTTACAGTCTCTTCTGATAACTTTATTTGTGCATAAATGTCCATGTCATTTATTTTACTATAATAATGCTTTACTATATGTGTTTTATTGTATTATTACACCACAGAATAAAGGCGTTAATGTCACATGACCCGGATTTGTAGCAACATGCACTGATTTATAATAATACATAAAGTAATTATACATATAGTGCATAATTAATCCTAGATTACAAATTAAATAGCAACAACTTTTCATTACAAGCTGTCTAAAATAATTATGTACTAAATACCGTTATTATTAATTGATGTTATTAAGTTCTGTTACTACTAGTAGATAAGCCTCCGCCCCACACCCCTCGTGTTCGCCTCACTATATTGTATTACTTTGCATACATTAATTTTACTTGGACTTTACATGTGTACTGTGCTTTATTAGTAAGAAAACTCATTTTTACCATGTCTGATCCCCGGCAAGAGAAACTGACTGTTTACGGTGAAATCTGTGCGCTTGTCCGTTACCAATGGAAACCAGACGCGGATCAGCTGATCATCATTAAAATGCTGCTCTGGACCCGTTAAAGATCCACTTCCGCTGCTGGATCCGGTTCTGGTTTTGTCTGGATGATAGGGATACAGGCAGGACTTGATTTTAACGTTACTTCTCAATCCTCAGATCTGTGTTCTGGACGGGGAGGGCTTTAGTGTTGATGAATGAGTTCCTCGGAGTCAAAGATCCGGCGTCCCTGCGACCAGACCCGATAAATAAAGCCCCGCTGTAATTCTAGATAAGGATTAATAAATAAAACACTGTTATTTACATCATTTTGAAACACTGTGGTGAAGTAGTACGAGCTGTGAGCTCTACGGGTTTGAAATTCCGTGACGTACTTCCTGTTTACAATAGGGCATTGTGGGTAGTGTAGTCCACGTGAACGCAGCAGTCAATTCCTGGTTGACTTTGTTGTTGTGCAATAGGAAGAATGCAAGTCTTTTGGTGTTTTGGGAACATACAGTGCAACGGTGTTTTATAGTATTTAAAGGGTTGACTCGTAACTAATACGTTCGAGCAGTGGCACAGCTTTCACCGAAGCCAGTTTTCTCATCATAGTAAAAAATAATAAACGGGTGTCTGCCATTCATTCATTCATTCATTCATTCATCTGAGGTGGAAATAGGCTTTTGCTTACTTCAGTTACTACATCCCTTTCAGGACAACTTTTCTTGCAGTCCTCATTATCAGTTTATCATTAGGTGACAAATGTCTTCGTCAGAGGTCATCACCCCACTCCAACACCAGCTACACGCTCAAGTTCTTCTTATTGTTTTGCCAAAAATATCCTTGTTGTGTTTCTAGTCATTATCAACCGTATTTTTAAGTTGCAAGATATTTTATGGTTACTAGAGATAGTAGCTGAACATTATTTTTCAATGCAAGTGAATCTCTAAACCAAACATGTAATGAAGGTTTCATATAGGCTAAGATGGATGATAAACCCTTTGTTTGGCAGGCTAAGGTTAGGCTACATATCAGCACTCTTTGAACACTCCCATTATAATCAATGAAGTCTACACTGAACAACAACTCTTTGATTTGCACCATGATAGTCTGTATTTAATATGCTCATCCTCGTATCTCATGGCAGCTGTTGTGTACCACAAATTCAGATTTTTTTTTGTTGTAAGTTCTAAAAAATATCTTGGAGAAGAAAGCTGGTGTAAAGAAAAACAAATGACTTTTTATAGAGTTTATTCATGTTATGACCTTTGTTTTTAAATCTCAGCAGTTCTTTTGTCGAGACTTAAGAACTGGGGCCAGTTGCATAAACGTCTCCTCTGTGTTAAGACAGTGTCTTAAGAACTAGTCTGACCAACTTGCAGTTAGCCAAGAGGTAATCAGGATTCAACATAGACTAATCTATGTTTTTATGTAACATAATTAAATACATATGACCAGTCTTAAAGAAAAAAAAATTTGATGACTAACTTGTTAGACTGTCTAAGACTGTCAAGAGATTGGATCACAAAGTCTTTGGACGGATCTTTATACCAGATGTAAAGAGGGCTATAGATGCACCAAATTACTTAAAAAAATAAAATAAGAATAAAAATAAAGTTTACTGTTCATATTCGTATTTTTCGTGACGTCTATAGGCATTATAGGCATTTTTCCATTTAATCTGTTTCTAAACAGTGTCTGAGGCTGAATGTAGAACTACTTTTCTATTTGAATGTTTTCTGATTACATTTCATCATAATATTCTTTGCTTTCACTCTTTCTGATGCCCCTCCCCCCGCATAGTTACAGGAAGTTTCTAAAAACTGACCAACTAGCAGTTAGCCAAGAGGTAATCAGGATTCAACATAGACTAATCTATGTTTTTATGTAACAGAATTAAATACATATGACCAGTCTTAAAGAAAAAAAATTTGATGACTAACTTGTTAGACTGTCTAAGACTGTCAAGAGATTGGATCACAAAGTCTTTGGACGGATCTTTATACCAGATGTAAAGAGGGCTATAGATGCACCAAATTACTTAAAAAATAAAATAAGAATAAAAATAAAGTTTACTGTTCATATTCGTATTTTTCGTGACGTCTATAGGCATTATAGGCATTTTTCCATTTAATCTGTTTCTAAACAGTGTCTGAGGCTGAATGTAGAACTACTTTTCTATTTGAATGTTTTCTGATTACATTTCATCATAATATTCTTTGCTTTCACTCTTTCTGATGCCCCTCCCCCCGCATAGTTACAGGAAGTTTCTAAAAACATTTTGAAAAGAAAGTGAAAGCAGCGATAACCCTACGTGCGGCTGCTTCTTCACATAATGTCTGAAACAGCTTTGTTTTTCAGTTACAGCAGATAAATAATGTTTTGCGTGATTTTGCATTTCAACATGCACTTACATAAATGCATGTTCGTGGCAGCACTATTTATGATCTGTGAAGGTAAGTATAGTATCCATTTACGTAATATATACTCATTTGCATACTTGTACTATAACATGTTTTTTAAGTCAAGTCACCTTTATTTCTATAGCGCTTTATACAATACTGGTTGTGTCAAAGCAGCTTTACGGTGTTAAACAGGAAAATAGATTGTCAATAATGCAAGAAGACAATAACAGAGTCGTTTTTTCCAGCTAAAGTCAGTTCATTGATGATTCAGTGACGTCCTCATCCAGTGTTTATTTCTATAGCGCTTTATACAATACTGGTTGTGTCAAAGCAGCTTGTTAAACAGGAAAATAGATTGTCAATAATGCAAGAAGATAATAACAGAGTCGTTTTTTCCAGCTAAAGTCAGTTCATTGATGATTCAGTGACGTCCTCATCCAGTTCAGCTCTCTTCTCTTCTAATAGTGTCTGTGTAATCAGTCAAGTGTCCCTAACTAAGCAAGCCAAAGGCGACAGTGGCAAGGAACCAAAACTCCATCGGTGACAGAAATGGAGAAAAAACCTTGGGTGAAACCAGGCTCAGTCGGGGGGCCAGTTCTCCTCTGGCCAGACGAAACCAGCATGGCATGGTTTAATTCCAGGCTGCTACACAGGTCAGATTGTGCAGAGGACTCGTCTGGTTCACGTGGTCTTGTGCCGATGGTCGTTGAGGTGACGAGGTCTTTGCAGGGATCTGTCTCTGGGGCTCATCTAGACATGGTCTCCGCTGACATTCAGGGCTGTAGAGGTCGTCTCTAGGTGCTGATCCACCATCTGTTCTGGATACAGACTGGATCTGGTGGCTACGGTGACCTCAGAATAAGAAAGAAACAGACTAATAGTAGTGTAGATGCCATTCTTCTTACGATGTAGCGAGTGCATCGGGTGTTATGGGAAGTGTTCCCTGTTCCAGTTGACCTAATTAATGCAGCCAAACAATCCTTTAACGGATTTGAATTATAGATATGTATTAGTGTGTTAAGTGTATACCAGGCTAAAGAGATCGGTCTTTAATCTAGATTTAAACTGACAGAGTGTGTCTGCCTCCCGAACAACGCTGGGTAGATTGTTCCAGAGTTTGGGCGCTAAACAGGAAAAGGATCCGCAGTTGATTTTGATATTCTAGGTATTATCAAATGGCCAGAGTTTTGAGATTGCAGCGGACATGAAGGACTATAATGTGATATGAGCTAGCTCAAGTGTTGAGGAGCTAAGCCATTCCGGGCTTTATATGTAATTAGTAAGATTTTACAATGTATTTGTTGTTCAATAGGGAGCCAGTGCAGAGTTGACAGAACCGGGCTAATATGGTCATACTTCCTGGTTCTAGTAAGAACTCTAGCTGCTGCATTTTGGACCAGCTGGAGTTTCTTTATTAAGCTCACAGAGCAACCACCCAATAAAGCATTACAATAATCTAACCTTGAGGTCATGAACACATGAATTAACGTTTCTGTATTCGACATTGAGAGCATAGGTCGTAATTTTGATATATTTTTAAGATGGAAAAATGCAGTTTTACAAATGCTAGAAACATGGTTTTCAAAGGAAAGATTGCTATCAAATAGCACACCTAGGTTCCGAACTGATGACGCAGAATTAACTGAGCAGCCATCAAGTGTTAGACAGTGTTTTAGGTTATTACATGTGGAGGTTTTAGGTCTGATAATTAAAACCTCCGTTTTTTCAGAATTTAGTAGTAGGAAATTACTAGTCATCCATTTTTTTATATCAACTATGCATTCTGTTAGTTTTGCAGATTTGTAGGCTTCATTGGGCCGCAAAGAAATATAGAGTTGAGTATCATCAGCATAACAGTGAAAGCTAGCACCATGTTTCCTGATGATATCTCCCAGGGGTAACATGTAAAGCGTGAAAAGCAACGGTACTGAGCCTTGTGGTACTCCATACTGTACTTGTGATCGATATGATATCTCGTCATTCCTGCTATGAATTGATGACGGTCAGATAAGTAAGATTTGAACAATGCCAATGCAATGCCAACATAATTTTGTAGTCTATTCAAAAGAATATGGTGGTCAATAGTGTCAAACACAGCGCTAAGATCCAGTAGCACTAATAAAGAGATACAACCACGATAAGAGCAGGTCATTTGTAACTCTGATGAGAGCAGTCTCAGTACTATGATACGGTCTAAATCCTGACTGGAAATCCTCAGAGATTCCATTTCTCTCTAAGAAGGAACATAGCTGAGAGGATACTGCCTTTTATAGTATTTTTGACAGAAGAAGGAGATTTGAAATCGGTCTGTAATTAACTAATTCTCAAAATCAAGTTGTGGTCTTTTAATGAGAGGCTTAATAACAGCCCATTTGAAGGTTTTAGGTACATATCCTAAAGACATTGATGAATTAATAATATTCAGAAGAGGATAGATTTAATCCAAGGCCATTTTTTACCTTTATAGATGGCATTTTCCCCTTAACCTCATTAATACTTCATCTTTCATTTCAGATTCTTACATTTAATCTATAAATTCAATTATAATAACGTGATTATTGTTATCTGTACTTTAAGGTTAGAAAATTAAATTAAATCATTTACACTGAAAAAATACAACTGCATTGAATAATGTTATGATATTGTTTTAAATATTTTTTTGGAATATACAAACAAGAAACGATGGTGGAAATGATACTTTTAAACTAAATTAAAACACCAGTAGGTGCAATTAGTGAGCGTTTATTGAGTGAGTCACTGAGTTGTTCATTTAAGCGATTCGTTCAAACGGCTGATTCATCAAATGTTTATGCATGGGCTAATGAAACTTTGACTCAATTTAACAAGTTTATACTTATACTATAATTCTTCCTCTCCTATAGTAGAATGAGTGAAATTGTTCCTCAGGGGATCTATAGTGCACTATCTGATGCGATACTGTGGCTGATGGCTGCATGGTTAGAATTCTATCTCTAATAGTATCGATCTTGGAAGTAAAGAAGTTCATAAAGTCATTACTGCTGTGCTGTTGGGAAAGGTCTGTGTCTGTTGATGCTTTATTTTTCATTAATTTAGCCACTGTATTGAATAAATGTCTGGGGTTGTGTTTGTTTTTTTCTAAGAGAGATGAAAAGTAAGCAGATCTAGCAGTTTTTAGAGCTTTTCTATAAGTAGAAGTACTTTCCCGCCATGCAATACAAAATACCTCTAGTTCCCTTTCGATTCGGTCACTCTACATAATACAACTGCATTGAATAATGTTATGAGATTGTTTTAAATATTTTTTTGGAATATACAAACAATAAATGATGCTGGAAATGATACTTTTAAACTAAATTAAAATGCCAGTAGGTGCCAGTAGTGAGCGTTTGAGTGAGTCACTGAGTTGTTAATTCAAACGATTCGTTCAAACGGTAGATTCAACAGATGTTTATGCATGGGCTAATGAAACTTTGACTCAAACGATTCGTTCAGAACACGGAATCATCGGCTAGTTGCTGGGAGTTGCGCTGTGTTTCCGCCTAAAATGTAGGTGACCTAATATTATTGTATTTGCTTATTGAACTGTTTATAGAACTATTAAACAGTCGTAATGGTAAAGTCATTACTGTTGTGCTTTTGGGAAAGGTCTGTGTCTGTTGATGCTTTATTTTTCGTTAATTTAGCCATTGCATTGAATAAATGTCTGGAGTTGTGTTTGTTTCCTTCTAAGAGAGATGAAAAATAAGCAGATCTAGCAGTTTTTAGAGCTTTTCTGTAAGTAGAAGTATTTTCCCGCCATGCAATATGAAATAGCTCTAGTTTTGTTTTCTTCCAACTGCGCTCCATTTTCTGGGCTGCTCTCTTAAAGGCGCGAAGAGATTGGATCACAAAACGGGTAGGCTATATGCAGGGGTTAAATTGGGATTTGATGTGTGGGGGGGCTCTATGGTGTTAGGCTTATATATATATATATATATATATATATATATATATATAAAACATATATCAGTCGTAATGGTGAAAACGTTGTGTGATGTTGCCTAACTAACTGTATTTTGAATTTTTACCTCAGCATGCTTACTTGTCCGGGTTAATGAAGCGTTAATGTCGAGCCCTGGGGTCTATGTGCGGGCCCCGGACGGCCCCGGCCCAATTTAAACCCTGGCTATACGTAGCCTATACCAAATACAGCTTGGATAGGGGAACGTATTAAAAGAATAGAGACTTCAAAAGTAGCCTTTCCTTCATCTCTCTCTTTTCTGAATGCATTCTATTTTGTTTTTAGGGTTCTTCGTGAAAGGTCCTTCTGGTCCTCTGGTTGTTCCTCAGGGATCTTCGGTGGTTTTGCCTTGTTATGTTGATGAACCCTTACCTTTGAAAGGACTGAAGGTGATTTGGGTACGAACCGATGCCAATACTTTAGTGCATGTGTTCCAAGATTATGAGAGTCGACCAGAAGCCCAGTATCAGGATTATCATGATAGAGCTAATTTCTTCACTGATAAAATTAAACATGGAAACTTCTCCCTCCGTCTGGAAAATGTGAGAGCTGAAGATAAGGGTTTCTACAGATGTAAGGTTTACACCGAGCAGGAATCTGATGAAACACTGGTTCAAATTAAGTCAGTTGGTGAGTGAAAATCTTTTGAGTTCTGGCCAACATTTATAAATGAATTTCACTTTATTGTATTTTGATATTTTGTGTATTCTTCCAGAGCATCTGATGGTATCAGGGTCCAATCATCCCGTATCTGTGTATGTGGGTGAGGATGTCACTCTGAACTGCTCTGCAGACTCTCATATCCCACCTGAGGAGATTGATGAAGTTTCGTGGAGGAAAATAGACAGAAATGAAATCATCCAGGTTCTGGTCTTTGAAAAGAATCAAATAATTCCAGCAGATGAGCGATACAGACACAGAGTTGATTTCTTCACTGCTGAAATCCCCAAAGGAAACTTCTCTCTCAGACTGAAGAGTGTCAGAACTGAGGATAAAGGAGTTTACATGTGTCAAGTGTTTGCTGGAAATTTTTCAGGCAACACAACTGCAGTACTGGAGCAACTGGGTGAGCAAAAAAAACAAAAAAAAGCATACAATGATATATGAGACAAACAAATGTAGTTAAATGAAGATGTCATTTGCATGCACAATGTTGCAATTTTTTTTCTGAAGAATGAAAAGCAGAAATAGTGATGAATGTCCAAATATTTAATGCCATGAATGAATATTTACTGACTAACCCACTGTTTTTTAGAGGGTGATCAAAATGACAATTCGACTTTAGAACTTTTAGAAACTTTTTTAAAAGTTTAGAACAATTTTATACAGAGATTTGTAGGTATCTTTGTTGCATTGTATGCCACTGGTGACTTTACATGTTCTTTTTCCAAAGTTTGTATGCCTGTAACTCAAGAGGTAATAAATATGTATTGATGTCCTTTTCGATTCTGGTTCTTAACCAACTTTTCTTTTGGTACTTACACTTTCTCTGAATGCACAATGCTCATGAATATTTAATGAGACAAGTACTGCAGGCACTTAATGATTGGTTGGCTGTTGCTTAAGTCAGTATAGCATTTTAGCACCACACTGTTCACGCTGTATAACCACAAAATTGTGTTGATACTACAGTTTTAATGTTAAGTTTTCCTACATGCATTGTTATTGACTAATACTATACAGAGAAAGTTGTGCAATGATTTCCCTTTAATAAGTGAAAGCAATGTAATGTTTGTGTGTCACAGGTTTCTCTGTTTTACACATAATTGTGTTGATTCTCTGTATTGCTGCATCTGGATCTGCACTGCTGCTGTCAGTTCTGTGGTATCTACAACACAGATCATCAAACACAAGTATGTTTGCACAGAAACTGTTCTTATTTGTTTATATGTTAGTAGGTTAATGACTTTAAACAAGTGGACATTTTCAGTCCAAACTATATATGCTAAATAATGATTTAAATAACAATTCTGACTGAAATTCATTTCTCTCTAGCTAAAGCCCTGTTTCTTCAGATGTCTATAGTCACTGTACCAAACCTTGTTATGTTTTTTGCCTTTTTGTTCTGGGGGGTTATTGAAGGTGAGTATCTCGGCTGTAATAATTATGTATCTAGCATTATAACAATTGAAGAAACTATCACTGTTTGGTTGTATCAATTTAAATTATAAAATGGATTCATTCATAGTTTTGTAGAACAAAAATCAATTTATTCCTTGGGATGTCATCCTTGTTATTAAAATCGCTGATTGTTTCCCCCCAAGGATTTCTGAGTGAGACGGTTGCCTGCTGCGCTCATTATTTTCTGAGGCCTCTTCTTCTCTTATGGGCAGCCCCACATTCAGAGCATTTCCCAGGTTTGTTCACTTTGATGAACAAAAGTTGTTTTAATCACAGGAATAAATGACATCTATCATATATTCACATAGAAAATGCTTATTTTAAATTGTAATATTTCACAATATTACTGTTTTGACTGTATTTTTGATGAAGTAAATGCAGCCTTGGTGAGCAATAACAGACTTTTTTCAAAAACAAACCAAAAAAAAAAATCTTAATTTTACTTTTGAAAGGATCATTTCCATTTCAAGTGTTGCTGTTTATTTGTTTGTTTTAATTGCATTATACGTTTTGTAGTTGTTTCGAGTGGTACTTGATTACAACCTTTTCTGTTTTACAGGCAGTCGTGAAACAGTTGTGCACTGCATCGTTCATCTACAATATTCCCTCTTTACAAATGTTGTTTATTCAGGTAGACAAATTTGAATATTCGACCATATCAAATGATATGATACTGATACTCAATAATGACGTATTTTGGGTTCAGTACAAGTTAAGCTCAATCAGCAGCATTTGTGTAACTTTGTTTAAATATAGCCTACTATAACGTAACTGTTGATGATCGCGCATTTCTTCCTTTGTCCTAGTTCTTTTTAAATCTTTTTGGGAAAAAAGTCTGAGATATGAAGAATCTGACAGAGTCCTGATAACAATCCTCTTTGGGATAATGATTCTGATATGCATCGTCAATATCGTTTTCTGTAAGTATTTCTGTATCGTTCTTAGCCATAACCATGCTGCAAAAGCAAATGATATCGAATTGTTTTTCATCAGCTCGGCAGTGTTAATCTGATCGTTTTATTTAATTTGATCCATTTGATTCTTTATAAACGTGTTACACTCTAAAAAATGCTGGGTTAAATACAACCCAGTGCTGGGTAAAATAGGGACAAACCCAGCAATTAGGCTGTTTTGACCCAGCGGTTGGGTTACTACCCAGAAGGTTGGGTTAAACATTTAACCCAACAGCTGGGTCAAAACAGCCCAATTGCTGGGTTTGTCCCTGTTTTACCCAGCATTCGTTAGAGTGTACGGTCATTCATTTTGTTGTATCGCCGACACTGAACACAGATTTCATCTTAAATTTAAACTCTTAATTGGCTTAAATTTGATGGAGAAAAACATGTAAATCATTAGTATACTTCAGAGTTCACACAGTACCCCGACAGAAAAAGCAATTTTTGTGTTATAACTTATTTCAGGCAGTTACTTTATTGCTGGGTTATTCTTATCGAGTATATTTTTATGCTAGCGTAATATAATTCAGTCCAGTGTATTTCTCTGTCCCTGTTGTACAGTTTATTGCTCTTTTAAAAAGCAGTTTGGAATAAAAACATTGTTTTCTTTGGTATAGTGTTGGCAGAACTCATTAGAAATAAAGACGACAGTATGCGTGTTGTGTTAGACCTGGTGTCTGATATCG
The DNA here is from genome assembly GCF_001515605.1 of Sinocyclocheilus anshuiensis. NCBI lineage: Eukaryota > Metazoa > Chordata > Actinopteri > Cypriniformes > Cyprinidae > Sinocyclocheilus > Sinocyclocheilus anshuiensis. The sequence continues at coordinate 582,156 of NW_015544180.1, forward strand.
GTCATGATGTTCTGCCTCCATTACAACTCATCTTCCTGTTCTACGCTTTCGGAGCTGCCAGACGAGGTACAAGGTTTTGATAAACCATTTGGATTTGTTTGTGTGAATCAAATGAGACATACAGAGGCATTTGTGTGTAAAAATAAAAACATCTGGCATATTTCAGAAAATTATTTGAAGAAACAATAACTCCCCCTCCCAAAATTCTTGAGGAGGTCTTGATCTTGTATCATAATTAAATTTCAGATTTTAAAAATATCAAGAAATAAGCAGCTAATCTCACAATTTGAAAACCTTTTTTAGACAAAAACATCGTCAATGAACAAATGTTTTTCCTGGAAAATATAGGTTTATCAAAGATAATAAATCTATATAACTGAGCCCAAACTAGGCTACTAAATCATTATTATTTTTTTCTGTATATACAGCACTTTTTGTTGTTGGAGTTTTCCCACTGTTCTTAGCTTTGACGAGATATAATTGGAACAAAGCATGTGTGGAAAAACTACAATGTGAGTATTTGATGAATTACTATGAAACTGTCATGAATAACTCTATCTCTGATGATTTTAAGTTACTTGCTGTTGAATAAGAAAACAAATAAATGTAATCTTCAGGAAAAGCCAAATCTTCCAATTCGTTCTGCAGCTCTTTACAAAGTGTAAAAAAAAAAAAAACTTACTAGCATTTACTGCTATATGAAATTTGATAAATAAACATTCTTCACATTTTCAGGTTTACGCTTGGTCAGGAGAGCAGCGTGGTTAAGTTTCATGATAGCAGTAAATGCCATAATGGTCTATTCTTACCTCATAGCGCTGGAAAAAGAAAAAGGTACAATAATGGCCACAATTACATAAAAATGCCCAATTAAAGTGAATACTGTGAAGTGTTCATTTATTCCTCAAATTTGATCCAATTGCAGATTGTGTTGGATGGGTCTGCGTAGCTGCTTTTCTTCAAGGTCTCTGGGGAATAGTTGTCCTGAAGCACTCGTTTGATGACCTGGGTACAGTATTGATATACTTTTAATAATCTTTTGTGTGATTTTTGTTTTTGTTTTCTTCTCCAAGATGATTTAATCTTACATTAAGAGTCTGGGTCATTTAAGCTTTTCTTAAATGCTGGTGTGACCCTGGTCAGTTAGTTCCCTGCCAAGAATTTCCTCATGCAGATCTTGCTTCAGGTTCAAATTGATTAAAATTTGGTAAATGCATTAAAATGTTAATTAAATGCATTAAGATGTAGATGAGTTTGTTTCTTCATCAGATCTGGAGAAATGTAGCATTGCATGACTGTCTCAGCAATGGATGCTCTGCAGTGAATGGGTGCCGTCAGAATGAGAGTCCAAACAGCTGATAAAAACATCACAATAATCCACACCACTGTCCATCAGTTAATCAGTTAATCAGTCCATCAGTTAATGTCTTGAGAAGTGAAAAGCTGTGTTTATTAGAAACAAATCCATCTTTAAGATGTTTTTAACATCAAACTGTTGCTTCTCACCAAAATATGAGTCCATAATCCATAATAACGCTTAATCCTGTATTTTAGAAGGAAGCAACAGTTTGAAGTTAAAGACGTCTTAAAGATGGATTCACGCAGCTTTTCACTTCACAAGACTGCATTGGTGTGGATTATTGTGATGTTTTTATCAGCTGTTTGGACTCTCATTCTGACGGCACCCATTCACTGCAAGTTTATTAAGTATACTGTACTTTTTTCTATATTTACATTATATCTTTATTTACATTTTTTTTTTTTAAATATTGCAACATTTTTTTAAATTTTATACCGGTTTTATTTGTTTACATTTTTATCTGCCTTCCAGATCTTCCTTTTAGACGCGTTGTCTGCCTTATTGGATCTGTTGCTGTTGTTCTAGTGAACTCTGTTGCACTGATGACAGAACTGATCATGAAAGTGGGTAAGTTAACACACAACCTTTTAACATCACACTGAACACTGAAAGGAAGTGAATCAGTTTCATGTGAATCAAGGTGTGCGATAACAACAGTATAAACAAAACAATATTTAGGGCTACATCTTTTAAAATTATATTCCCATCTCCACATTTTATAAGACTGACGTCATATCAGGTTAATGTGATTTGAGCTCATTGCAAAACCTCGGTGTCAGGAACTTCAACACTCGGTGGGTTTTCACACTTGATTTTTTTTTTGTTTCAGGGGTCTCAGAGTGTTTCACTAGAATATGTGAAAAGTTAAAGTGAACGCAGAGTTATCACAGAACAAGCACACTTTACAAATCGAGGAGTTTGTGTGGTTTAGAGTGATCAAGCTTTGTGCTCACTGTAACATCTTGAATCCTCAGTTAATGGTGAGCGTGCGATGGAGGATCTGAGAAAAGTTGTCTTCTCCTCCGAATGCCTCTTTGTCTCTTCTGTGCTGCTGTTAATCATTTTCGAACCTTGTGAGTATGAACTAGACTTATCTTTATAAACCATCACCGTTAATAACCTTGAAATCTATAATGGGCTGATGTTCAGTCTCTGTATGTTTGCCTTGATTAGTTGTAAATCTGGCGTTTTATAGACTTTTTTTTTTTTGTACAAGCAATGAGAAACCTTTGAAATGTAAATTCTGTTTTGTTGTTTCTAGAGGTGCAGAAATTACACACTTCAGCTTTTTTGAAGGTGTAGATTATCTAATAGCACTTTCTTTTCTAAATCCATTTATACAGTGTAATGAATTTAGCAAAGTTGTGCTTCAGCTGAGACTGATCAATTTCACATTGATTCACTGAATATGTTTTCCACTGTTCTTCACACAGACATTAAAAAGTTTCTGCAGCATTTTCAGGTTAGTATTATATATTTAAAGTTTGATATAAGATTTGATATGTATTTGATACTGATTGATATGGGATTTACAGTCAACAGATCTTATATATAATTTGAGATTTGTAAGTAAACCTGCATTATAGATGAAATTAGTTTTAGTTAATGAGCAAAAAATTAACAACATAACATTTTTCCAGTATTTTAATTTTTCAGACATGTTGAATTTTATTATCTCTCGTCGATTCAAATCTGTACGACTTTACAAGATATTTTGAAGTATGTATCAGTATTTTTTGTCACACAAAGTAAATAGGGTCCACATTTGGTTACCAAATTATGAAAAATGAAAAATATAATCTTGGTGAGTATATGATAACAGAATGCTCATTGTTGGGTGAAGTATCTGTGTGACGTCCAGAGAAATAACCCTAACTATCTGTGGGTCCGTCGAGTCTTATTAGAGCAGAGATAATCTGTGAATTATCATAATTTGTGCCAAACTGAATTTATAGTGGTGCACCAATGTTAATGGAAATCTGCGAAATAGTAGTAATCTTGGAAATGGTGTGTTTCAACCTCACACAGAATGTTTTGTTCATTTTTCAGCTCTATTTGAATGAATCTGTGATGCTAAGAGAACTGAGAAGTGTCGCAGCCAAGCATCTGTAATTTAATCTATAAGTAAGCAAGATATTTTTTGCAGATGTTTTTTAACTCGTGTCTCATCCTGAATGCAGAGAGAAACTCCACACAATCTATCAAACCAGAAGCAGACCGCAGCAGAATTGTGTGAACTGAATTCTCTGAGAGACTGAAGAACAGGAGGCTGTTTACTCCGAGACAGAGTAAATGTTAATGAGTCCCTTCAGCTGAGAGAACAGCCTTTTGTTAGTTTGCTTTAAACGTACTGAATATTTAAAGTGGTGCCAAAATGTTTGGACACTTAAGTCACGCTTAAAAACGTCTGCATGTTGCTGTTTTAAGTGCGACTGAACACACACTGTTTTCAGCTATGCTTTTAAAGTGCCCCTATTATGGGTTATGAAAGGTTCATGTTTTGGTTTTGGGAGTCCCCAACAACAGGTTGACATGCATGCAAGGTCAAAAAACACTTTCATTATCTTATAATATGCATTTATTTTTACCTTACTTGCTCAACGACTCCCAAACGATTTGCTCTAGGATTCATTTTTTCCAAATCCCTCCTTTGCGTGACGCTAATCTGCGGTGATTGGTCTAATTTTCATTGCATCAAGCCTGTAATGCCTGATAAAGCAGCATTTAGTGCTGCTTTGTGTACAGCGTTACCGGGGAAACCGCTATTTTTACCGCTCCAAAAGCGGCACCTAGTGGCAAAGAATGAATTTGCATTTTCATTCAGACCAAGGCGAAAAGACCAACAAGTGGGCGGACAATATGCTAATGTTTCATGTTGACGTCAACATGAAACGGCTTGGGACGGGCAATATGCTAATGTTTCATGTTGACGGCAACATGAAACGGCTTGGGATTTGTTTTACAAATGACTCGTTTCAATAATTCAGAGTCGACTCTTTCTTTTGAGAGACACTAATGTTATATGCGGTGCACTTTCAGATTTAAAACTTTACAGGATGTTTTCATTCACTTATAGCTGTGTTACACACCGCATGAAAGGTCATTTTCAAAAATCCATAATAGGGGCACTTTAATAATACGGTGCATAGAATGAAGGTTTGAAGTTTTGTGCTTCACTAACTTGCAGTTCTGTGATTCCTCATTGGATACCTTACATTGCAGAATATAGCCTATGTAAAAATAGTATGATCAGTAAGTTATGGCAACTTATGTTTTTATATTGCTTGAACTCATCAAAGTAAGTTGAGCGATTTCAACATTCTTCTAAGTTATATAAAATTCAACTTGATTTTTTCAAGTTGGTTTAATGTAATTTATAATTTATGTATGCATATATGAACACTGTGTATGAAAATATATGCATATGTGAACACTATTAGATGCACACACTACATTTCACATCTCATGCAGTGCTAAAACGAAGTGCTCTTTTTCAAGGGAACCACAAATGTGTGTAAAGTGAAACCTGTGTATACTTGTAAAATATTTTTACCTTTTATTTTTTATTTATATAAAGTACATGTACATACTGTCAGGGTTTTGCCCTGACACTCTGGTTGTCTTGTGTTTTGTTTCTTGTGTCTATGTTGTCTTGTCAGCACATGGCCTTGTTGTTTGTTTTTCTCAGCCATGTGCTTCTTTAGCCCCTCCTCCTGGTTTCCTCATTACCACACCCTCTTGTTAGCCCTCATTGAGTCCTTGTTAGTGTAATTGCTCTCACCTGTTCCTCGTGTGTTTTCCTCCCTATTTATAGTGCCCCTTGCCCTATTGTCTTGGCTGGTTTGTGGTCATTCTTTCCCTCACTGTGTTTGTCGCTGTCTGTGGATGTGGCTGTGGCTGATTATGTGTTCCTGTCTCCCTGTCTGTTTGATCTTGTGCTCTAGTCTTGCCCTAGTCTTGTCTCTTGTAATTCTATGTTCTTGTCTTGCTCCTTGTTTTTGGATGTGGTCTGTTTTTGTCTTTTTTGCTTTTAGTTTAGTATTCATTGAGTTCTCCTTAGTCCTGATCTTTTGTTTTCATTTTTTGGTTGATATTTTAGTTATTTGTGTTGGTTAATTTAATAATTTTTACCTTTCTTATTAGTCCTTTTGTTTTGTTTATTCTCTTGCCTGTCTTGAAGTAATTTGTTCCTGTGGAGCTATGTTTTGTCTTGTTGTGGTGTTAGAGTTCCTGTCCTGACCTGTTCCTGTCCACTGGTTCCCTTGCCTGGCGTATGGGGTGCTTCGTCTTGCTGCCTCCTCTGCTGCTGTAGTATTCTGCCAGTTGATGTCGGAGGCTGTTCCAGTGGCGTTCCCTAGCTATCTCTGTTTGTGTTCCTGTTGTGGTATCCCCTGTGCACCTCACTACCCTTTTGTATTGATCTGTTTTGTCAATAAACCCTTGTTACTCTCACTGCAATTGGGTCCTCCTTCCAGATCCCTGACACATACTGTGTGTGTGTGTGTGTAAAGCATTATACAGTGTGAATCTGGTTTCCTCATGTTGCTCTTAGTGATTCTGCTTTTTATTTGTGTGTTACTCGTGAGCCGTGTTTCTGAAGGCTGAATTAGCTCTGATAACATGTAAATGTGGGTGCTGGTGCATTATTGCTTCAGGTTTTCAATGTCAGAAATCCAAGAATGACCCTTGTTAAACGTTTACCTTAAGAAATTATCTTTTTTTTTTTTTTTTACAGTGGAGCAGAAGTTGTGACTGACTGCTTTGATCAAATCAAAGGGAGCTCTTCTGTGTATCTATAGATGAGATTATCTGTAGATTTCTATACAACAAATTGTATTTAAGTTTGTTATATATGTTAATGGTGCACAACCTTGTTGGATAAACAGTGTTTTGTCACCCAAATAACAATTGCAATGTTTTAACTTATACATTACAGTTCGTCCTCGCAGTAGGCTGTCATTGTGTATTTGTTTGGGTTTTTGCACTTTTACACTAATGACAGATCGGACACTGAAGATGAGTTTCATTTTGTGATTAAGAGAGATATTTGCATATATGAATTTGGAATAACATCTAAGTCATAATGGTTTATAATAAATGTTGTCTGCTATAATATTTGAATTCCTCAGGGAATGGTGAGCATAAATGGAGGATCTGAGAAACGTTCTCTTGTTTCATCTGAAATCCTCATCTCTTTGTCTCTGCTGATTTTACTAGTACCTGGTGAGTACAGTTCGTTTTAGTGCAATGCAATGTTATTTCAGTAGCACTGATATTATAGTTTTTGTTAATATTTTGAATTCGATTTTTTTTTTAAGTGTTAGTAATTTTGTTTGTTTTTGTCATTTTTACTTTTTTTTTTTTTTTAAATGTCTATAGTTTTTATTAATTATTAGCTTTAGTTTTAGTTGTTTTAGTACTTAAACTAAACAAATGAGAAAGGTTGCCTTGGCAACTAGCTTAAGTTTTTAATTATATTTTATTGTTATTTCAGTCATTTATTATTATTTCAAATAATTAACATTTTATATGGTTTTAGTTAAGGATAATAACTCAGAGGCTGAGGTTTCATGGTCTTCCATCATGTTTTGCACTCCAGCTTTGACAAACAGCACTTGATTAGAGAATAAGGCCACATTTTAGAGGAAGAGTTCACCTAAAGTGAAATCATATAAACTGTAATGTGTGGCACATTCACTTTGTGCTAAATAGCGTTTGTGTTCTGCAAAGAAAGTCATTGAGGCTTGAGCAATGTTATAAATTCATGAAGTGCCATTTTTTGAAAGTGTAACTTATCCACAAAACAGCATCCGGATCATTTATCTGACACAAACAAGCAATTCATCTGTTTATTATCAATGCTCATGTTTACTTTATTAATTAAGGTTCATATTTACAATTTATCTGCAGTTAAAAACTATATTTACCTGCACGTAAGATGCCTACGAGAAATACAGTGATGTCAATAAATAGCACATTTTCGAGCTGTGCCTCTTGTGCAGTAAACAGCCTTTCTCTGAAACAAAAAACACTGTTATCACTGTATCATTTCTAGAGCATTGTGGGAAATGTAGTTTACATAACTGTGAGTCAGACGATACTCGGGTAAGTTTCAGTTGATCGTTTACAGAGTCAGGACTCAGGACTGATTACATTTCATTAGGTCCATTTGTTTACTTCAATTGAGCACTGAAATGGAATCGGATTAGTTTTAGTGCGTTCACACCTGTAGATCGAGTGCTTTGTTCCGAAACAGGGATTAAAATGATTACAATGTTGCTTTTTATTCTTGGTGTGGTTCACTTTCACACGACAAAGTTTCGGGAGTCCAGGATTCATCGGGAAAACATTTTTAAAATGCACCTACTAGGAAGAAGAGCAATACGGCATTATCAAATGAAAAAGTGCGCTTTGATTTTGAATGGCGAAGACGTGCTCACCCACAGACATTCACAGGTTCATTTTGAGGTATTAGCAAAACAACAAAGCTAATGCTTTTCAAGGAACTTATGTAATTACCCATCATACATTGTGATATAGCCTGGTTCGTTGGTCCGTTAGATCGGATTGCTTTCTCACTACAACCGAACCGCTCCAGAGTTCGTTTTCAATCGAGCCGAGACCACCTCGTTCAGGCGATCTCGGACCGATTGTTTTGGTGCGGATCCGGGCTCGATTGCCGTGTTCACACTATGCCCAAACGAACCGAGCTAAGGGGGGAAACGCGCCAGGTTCCGAAACAACGGGCCAGGTGTGAAAGCACCCTTAAGAGAACATAAACTCTGTCTTTTAAATTCATCAGTCTATTTCTAAACTTCGAAGGTCCAAAACAAAAAAAAAAAGGTTTAATTTTTGTTAAGCATAATTGATATTTTTTTAAACATTCCACTCGTTTTAAATACATAAAATGAGTAGTTTATTTATTTTTTTTTACAAATTATTATTAATTAGTACTACTCATAAAATCGTATTATATTATGCACTATGATTTCTACACATCTGTGCACTATTTGAAAAAGGAAAAGGAGTAAGCTGTGTATAACTAGTTGACTGCCAGCAGATGGAGACTGTCGCTCTCTTTCTGTTCTTGGTTTTTACTTGAAAAGCAGTTTTTCCCAAGAGGCAACTTGCATGAATATTTTGTTTAAAAGAAAGTTTTAATGCACATACTGAGCATTTTTAAAGTGTGTTGACTCTATTTTTTTTTTCTGTGTTGTTTGAATTGCTTTCAGTCAAGAATATCGTTATTCTTATGAATGGATGAATTTGTGCATTCAGTTATCAGCAGGACATAAACATTTAGAGTTTTTCATTAACAAAATATGCAGTGCATTTTCCTGTAACTCATTTTACATCAAAACCCATAATACAGCCCATTAATTATTGCATGGCATTATAAGATGACTATTACAGACAATAGACCAGCCTTTTGTTTTTCAGATTCAGTTTTTATTACACAAAGAGAGGGGGGGAAAAGTTATGTGGACTTGGAGTTATATGTTTAGACTTTACCTCATTACATACTAAATTGATGTGAAAACATGTACAATCTGTTAATTTCCAGGAAGGCTGGAGGACTTGGTGTTACATGCACAGACTGATGAAAACCCAGTGTCACATTACACAAACAAACCGCTTGCTTCAAAAGGGAATATAAGTGAGGGGTTTGTGCTGTAAAGACCCTCAACATCCCACAGGATCCCAGCAGCTGCTTTCACATAAACACACACACAACACACTGAAATATCCAGGACACACACACACACACACACACACACACATTTCCAGACACACCGACTTTACATTATCCAGAAAATGAATCATGCGTTTTATTCAGGGTAAAAGAACATTTGAAAACAATATTTCAACACAACTGTCTGCGTGATGAAGATTGACGTTTGGGATTATTTGAGGTGTGTCATACTGCAGGAAACTTCAATGACATTAATTATCTGTCAGTCACAAAACACCTGTGGTTGTATTCATGAATTATGCATGTATTGTTATTTAGATTGAAATTAAGGCTTTTTCATTCAAGCAAACTAGCATGTAAGTTACTAGTTTATTCAAGTTTATTTATTTTTATTATGACCAGACCATTTATCATTTCTATCTATTCAGTGTCATACAATAGAGGACAACATTAAAATCACTCTTGAGAAACATCCAACTAGGTCATATTTCTTAATCAAAACAAATTTTATTGTTCTAAAAGCAAAATGTTAAGTTAGTTTCAGCAGGAAGATAAATGGTTTTCACTTTCCCCAAAAAGAGTATACAAACTTTTAAAACATGACAGAATGTACAGCTTAAATTAATCATTAATCACAAGTTCGGGACCAAATGTTGTTTTTCAGTTATTGATCAACTTTTTATGTTCTTAAAGTTAATAATTTTGTCTTGCATAAATGTTGGTAACAGGGTTGAATGGTTGAGCTTGATTACAGAAGGTACATTTCATGCACGATTAGTTTTACAATATAGTTTTACTATAAATAATAGTTTATCAAATTTCTAATAGTGCTTTTTTAATGATTGTTTGTGCCTTTATTGTTCAGGATAATGGGACTCTTTTGGTGGAAGGTGTCCGTTTTCATCCAGGTCCCAATCATCTCCTGTAGGACCTCCATCTGTGTGTTTATGGACTCTAGAAGAGGCTTCCGGGTTTGAGATCTTAAACTGCCGACTGAAACTTTATCTGCGTCTCGTGTGAGTCGGCGTATACGTCTGTGGAATCTGGGCTTTCTGGGCTCTTGTTGGACACCTGGGATTGAATGCATGAATGTTTGTAGAGCAGATGTTTGGAGCGGGACGGTGTGGTTCGAGTTTCCCTCTCAAGTGCAGCTGTGTTTTCTGATTCTCTCTCAGGACAGTTTGAGCTGCATGGTCAGATCTTCAATGACAAAATTATCATGAATTCTGAGACATAAACCTCATGTTCAAAGAGCAGCTGTGTGTTTTCTGGAAACCCTTTATTTGTACATTGTGCTTTGTGTTTTCACAGTCCATGTCGCTCAGAGACCAGAGTTACATGAGCAAATATAATAAAGATACACGTTTAATGTTCACATCTCACAAGACTTAATGAAGTTCTTTAACTGTATTCTCACTTATGTTTAGTTCAAGTATCAACTTGGTCTCAGATGTCTCTTCTGAAATTCATTAAGAGGAATAAAACGGACCGAATCATCTAGTAAGCTGTAAAATAAATGTGGTGCAGCTCAGATCATTTGATAAGAAATATTTCGTATTGAGATTTTTGAATTTTGATTGCAGACTACGGTGTCTTGGCAAATCTGAGCAGTTTGAGACATTATTGAGATCTCTTCTGAATCTCTAGGAAATATAAGACTATTTCCACCATATAAGAAGAAAAAAAAAAGTTTTGGAGAAACAAAATTGAGATCATCATTGAAGTCATTATGACCGAAAATGTCAGACTTTTTGGTAACACTTTACTTGAAGGGGTGTGCATAAGACTGACATGATGACATGACATGACACATGTCATGAATATGAAGGAGGTTTTATGCATGTTTATGACAACTGTCATTAAGTGTCATTCGCTCAGTTATGTCATTTTTAATGCAAATATGACATTATTTGACCTAACCCTACCCCTACCCATACCCCTAACCATAGCCCATAACAAAGACATCTCAAACAATATCATCTTTGCATTAAAAATTACATAACTGAGTGAATGACACTTAATGACAGTTGTCATAAACATGTATAAAAAAACCTTCATATTCATGACATGTCATGTCATGATTATGAAGGTGTCATGTCAGTCTTATGCACACCCCTTCAAGTAAAGTGTAACCGACTTTTGTCAAAATTATGTCACGTCTAAATTTTGACTGTAATAATTTTAAATTTTTGTTTCATTATTATTTAATTATTGAGTATCTTATCACTTAATTTGCTATTCAAGAATGGTGTAGTATAATTTTGACTTACTTTTTATGTTATAATTATGACTTCTTTCATTATTTTGACTTGCATAGTTTCAGGTTTTTGTCTCAATTTTCGCTGTCATAATTTTGACTTTTTATCTTATAATTATGGCTTAGTATTTCATTTAGACTTTTTATGTCATAATTATGACTTTTTGTCTGAATATTATGGCTTAGTATTTTATTAAATCGTTTTATCTCATAATTGTGACTTGTCTCATAGTATTAACTTATCTAATAATTGTGACTGTCATAATTTCAGGTTTTTGTCTCATAATTTTGACCGTCATAGTTTGAGGTTTTTATCTCAATTTTGGCTTTCGATCTCATAATTATGACTTTTTGTCTCATAATTGTGACTTATCTCATAATTTTGACTTGTCATAATTATGGCTTCTGGTCTCATTATTATGGCTTAATATCTCATAATTTTGACATGTTATCTCATAATTATGACTTTTTGTCAGATTATTATGGCTTAGTATTCATTTAAACTTTTTATCTCATAATTGTGACTTGTCCCATAGTATTAACTTATCTAATAATTGTGACTGTCATAATATCAGGTTTTTGTCTCATAATTTTGACCGTCATAATTTGAGGTTTTTATCTCAATTTTGACTGACACAATTTTGGCTTTCTATCTCATAATTATGACTTTTTGTCTCATAATTGTGACTTATCTCATAATTTTGACTTGTCATAATTATGATTTCTGGTCTCATTATTATGGCTTAGTATCTCATAATTTTGACATTTTATCTCATAATTATGACTTGTCATAATTATGATATACCAAAGCATTTTTTAATGTGGTGGAGATGGTCTTTCATGGATTACTGAGGACCTCAGGAGAAAAATAAGGAGAAATTAAGTTTGATTAAATAAAGTTTGATCTTCATTTAATGTCATTGCTAAGAGAAACTATTGAGATATTAAAGAGAGCTCATTGTTGAAATTGATCAAACGGACTATGAGAAACAATTCATTTCGATTGGCCATTACAGGAAACTAGAGTGTGCTGAGCTGAAGAACTGAGTGCTGGGGAGCAGGTGTGTGTGTGTGTGTGATCACTGAAGCGAGGTAAACACACACTCACATCCACAGAAAGAGCTGACATGTGAAGGCATCAATGTTTCATGCACTAAACTGCCTCCTCCAGTGAGAAGTTCATCAGACGAGCCTCTATTACTCATTTAAAACTCTTTCAGTAGCATACTCTTTCCTTCTCTAGTGTCAGTTAATAACATATCTGGATGATGATGATGATGAAGGTCTCTGCTGGTCCAGTCCTGCATGCAGCTGATGGCCGGTTGTTGTGTATGAATGATTTATAGGACACTGCATCCGTGTTCAGCCGCTCACAGTGCTTACAGCTCTAAGATGGAGCAGGCAAGTTCATGGCATCCTGTCCTGAAGCTCTTGAAAGCACTTTTTTTTTCACTGTCCTCTGATAAATATGTTATTATTTCTCCTGTGTCCAGTTCAAACCATCCTCGCTGTGTTGGGAATGGAGTCGTCCAGTGGAGTCGCACGAAACCCTTTTCTTCTCTCTTTTGTGTGTGCTGCACGCTTGTCGTCTTGTATTCAATCTGACAATGCTCTTCAATATTTCAGGATGACCATTTACTTTGTGAAATGTCCCTGGGAAGATCCTCACAGGCTGAACAGAGTTTCTTTATATACTCACAATCTCAGATGGATGAATGACGTCTCTTATCATTATTATTTTGAAGCTGCTGCATCGTTCTCATGCGGCTTTTCCTTTGTCCCATTCACATCTGGCTGTCTGGGGATATGGAAAGAAAAATAAACCTGCAATAACTCTCAAAAATGCAGTACATGCTCTGTTTCAAAGCCTGTTGAGCTCCCTATCTATCATAGGATCAGGGCAGTCTGCTCTAAACTGTAGGCAGCAACATTACATTGCTTTATAAGATCTGTTCTTGTAGCCAAATCCTAAAGCAGCATCACATGTGTTCTTCATAGTGAAAGCAATCCCAGAAAGCACTGAGCTTGATGCAAAAAAGAACAAGTCATTCAGAATGGTGTCTGTGCTGTAACATGTTAGTTTAGTAACATGCTAACTCTGCTGAATTCATTTGTAAATCAAATCTCTTGTGCTTTACATGAGGAACACAATTTGTGTGACATGAGGAGTTTCTGCCTATGTAATTATTATATTATTATAATTTAGATGTTGTAATATCTTTAAATACATAGCTATTTGAATATATGAATATATTTTGTGTAATTATATGATTAAAATGTTATATATTATAAAATATAATTATACAAATTATGAATTCATATATTAAAATGACAAAAATGTGTTACATTTTTAATGTGTACTATTTTAATACACGAATATACAATTTTCAATAATTACAATACATATTTAAATATTAATATTATTTATATATTACCATATAAGTATGGAAATTATGTATTCATATATTAAAATAAATGTTACATTTTTTTTAATGTGTTCTTTCTGTTTTAATTGTCTCTTTTTACGGCCCCCATTTTGCATGATTGAACGTTTGAATCATATTTGTCTCTTATATCACAACATAAAGTGATATTATTGGGAAGTGGAGATTGTTGCATGAAATTAATTGAAGATAATGTAAAAAATAATATGTAATTTGACAATATGACTGAATTACTTTGAGTACAATAGGTATGACAGTAGAATCGGTTCAGGTAGAAATGGCTCCTGTTACATAATAACAACAACAACACATTTTTACACTTTTACATCACAATCTATGCCATATTTTGTTCGGATCTTACAGAGAATGATGTGGACTCACGGTTTGACTCGATTGATGAACATCCGTCGCAGCAGGAGAGCGATGGTGCTCAGGACCATGATTGTGGTGCACATTACTGCTGTAGTGCAGAGAAACTCTGCGAACACAAAAACAAACCTCAGGATATTCTCAGCAGGGGTCACACTCTTTCACCATGCCCTGCATGTGAGTCAGATTATGTGGCTGGATTAGCGCTAATCTCAGTCAGCGTGAGTCGTGTGGGGGGTCGGAGCTGTCAACACCTGCTGACACAGCAGTTTACCTGATCAGAACTGAACCGAAACACTCGACACGGCCTCAGTGACATGCAGCAAAACCACAGAAAACCAGCAACATACCATAATACACCCTGTGCAGTGCTGCCTGTTTCTAAAGTGTTCTGGGAACTTTCTAGGATGTTTTGGATGCCTGCCACAATGTTGCTAGGAGGTTGCTGTGGTGTTTTGGGGTTTGCTTGGAGGTTTCTAGGGAATTTTGAGCAGTTGCTAGGATGTTTTCGGTTGCAAAGAGGTTGCTAGGGTGTTTTAGGCTGTTTGGAAGCTGTTAGAGAGTTGTGGGTGGCTGCCAGAGTGTTGCTAGGATGTTTGGGTTGTTAGGAGGTTGCTAGGGTGTTTGGGGTTGCTTGGAGGTTGCTAGGGAGTTTTGAGCAGTTGCCAGAGTGTTGGTTGCTAGGATGTTTTTGGATGAAAATAGGTTGCTAGGGTGTTTTAGGTTGTTTTGAAGCTGTTAGAGAGTTGTGGGTGGCTGCCAGAGTGTTGCTAGGAGGTAGCTAGGATGTTTGGGTTGTTAGGAGGTTGCTAGGGTATTTTGGATGGCTGCCAGAGTGTTATTAGGAAGTTATTAAGAAGGATTTCTTGGGTTACTGGGAGGTTACTAGGGTGTTTTTCTGGCTCTGTTGCTAGGAGGTTTTCTAGGGTGTTTGGGGTTGCTTATGGGTCGCTAGGGTGTTTTAGGTTGCTAGGAGGTTGCTAGGGAGTTTTGGGTGGCTGCTAGAGTGTTGCTAGGAGATTGCTATGATGTTTTGGGTTGCTTGGAGGTTGCTAGTGTTTTTGGGGTTTGCTTGGAGGTTTCTAGGGAATTTTGAGCAGTTGCTAGGATGTTTTCGGTTGCAAAGAGGTTGCTAGGGTGTTTTAGGCTGTTTGGAAGCTGTTAGAGAGTTGTGGGTGGCTGCCAGAGTGTTGCTAGGATGTTTGGGTTGTTAGGAGGTTGCTAGGGTGTTTTGGGTTGCTTGGAGGCTGCTAGGGAGTTCTGGATGGCTATCATAGTGTTTTTATGACGTTGCAAAGATTTTTTGGGTTACTAGGAGGTTGCTAGGGTGTTTTGGTGGCTTCCAGAGTGTTGCTAGGAGGTTTTCTAGGGTGTTTGGGGTTGCTAATGGATCGCTAAGGTGATTTAGGTTGATTGGAAGCTGCTAGAGAGTTTTGGGTGGCTACCAGAGTGTTGCTAGGAAGTTGCTATGATGTTTTGGGTTGTTAGGTGGTTGCTAGGGTGTTTTGGGTTGCTTGGAGGTTGCTAGTGTTTTTGGGGTTTGCTTGGAGGTTTCTAGGGAATTTTGAGCAGTTGCTAGGATGTTTTCGGTTGCAAAGAGGTTGCTAGGGTGTTTTAGGCTGTTTGGAAGCTGTTAGAGAGTTGTGGGTGGCTGCCAGAGTGTTGCTAGGATGTTTGGGTTGTTAGGAGGTTGCTAGGGTGTTTGGGGTTGCTTGGAGGTTGCTAGGGAGTTTTGAGCAGTTGCCAGAGTGTTGGTTGCTAGGATGTTTTTGGATGAAAATAGGTTGCTAGGGTGTTTTAGGTTGTTTTGAAGCTGTTAGAGAGTTGTGGGTGGCTGCCAGAGTGTTGCTAGGAGGTAGCTAGGATGTTTGGGTTGTTAGGAGGTTGCTAGGGTATTTTGGATGGCTGCCAGAGTGTTATTAGGAAGTTATTAAGAAGGATTTCTTGGGTTACTGGGAGGTTACTAGGGTGTTTTTCTGGCTCTGTTGCTAGGAGGTTTTCTAGGGTGTTTGGGGTTGCTTATGGGTCGCCAGGGTGTTTTAGGTTGCTAGGAGGTTGCTAGGGAGTTTTGGGTGGCTGCTAGAGTGTTGCTAGGAGATTGCTAGGATGTTTTGGGTTGCTTGGAGGTTGCTAGTGTTTTTGGGGTTTGCTTGGAGGTTTCTAGGGAATTTTGAGCAGTTGCTAGGATGTTTTCGGTTGCAAAGAGGTTGCTAGGGTGTTTTAGGCTGTTTGGAAGCTGTTAGAGAGTTGTGGGTGGCTGCCAGAGTGTTGCTAGGATGTTTGGGTTGTTAGGAGGTTGCTAGGGTGTTTGGGGTTGCTTGGAGGTTGCTAGGGAGTTTTGAGCAGTTGCCAGAGTGTTGGTTGCTAGGATGTTTTTGGTTGAAAATAGGTTGCTAGGGTGTTTTAGGTTGTTTTGAAGCTGTTAGAGAGTTGTGGGTGGCTGCCAGAGTGTTGCTAGGAGGTAGCTAGGATGTTTGGGTTGTTAGGAGGTTGCTAGGGTGTTTTGGGTTGCTTGGAGGCTGCTAGGGAGTTCTGGATGGCTATCATAGTGTTTTTATGACGTTGCAAAGATTTTTTGGGTTACTAGGAGGTTGCTAGGGTGTTTTGGTGGCTTCCAGAGTGTTGCTAGGAGGTTTTCTAGGGTGTTTGGGGTTGCTAATGGATCGCTAAGGTGATTTAGGTTGATTGGAAGCTGCTAGAGAGTTTTGGGTGGCTACCAGAGTGTTGCTAGGAAGTTGCTATGATGTTTTGGGTTGTTAGGTGGTTGCTAGGGTGTTTTGGGTTGCTTGGAGGTTGCTAGTGTTTTTTGGGGGGTTGATAGGTGATTCATAGGGTGTTGTGGGTTGCTAGTTGGCTGCTAGGGAGTTTTGGGTGACTGCCAGAGTGTTGATAGTAGGTTGCTAGAATGTTTTGGGTTGCTAGGTGGTTGCTAGTGTGTTTTAGGTTACTTGGAGGTTACTAAGGAGTTTTGGGTGGCTGCCAGAGTGTTGCTAGAATGTTTTGGGTTGCAAAGAGGTTGCTAGGGTGTTTTAGGTTGTTTGGAGGCTGATAGGGAGTTGTGGATGTCTGCCAGAGTGTTGCTATGGTGTTTTGGGTTGCTAGGGAGTTTTAGGTTGCTTGGAGGCTGCTAGCATGTTTTAGGTTGCTTGGAGGCTGCTAGGGTGGTTTAGGTTGCTAGGTGATTACTAATTTGTTTTGTTTAGAGGTTGCTAGGGATGTTGGATTCTTGCCAGATTGTTATTAGGAGGTTGCTAAGGATTTTGGGTTGCTAATGGGTTGCTATGGTGTTTTAGGTTGCTTGGAGGCTGCTAGGGAGTTTTCAGTGGCGGCCGCCAGAGTTGATATGGAATTTTTTAGCTATGCAGATACTAGGATGTACTGAATGTCTTGGCAAATGTGTAGCAACCACCAACAACAAATCACAACAGCCTAGCATTGTGGTAGTGAGGACTGAAGCACTCTGTTGTTCTCAAATATTCAGCTAACGTTTCTTGTGTTACATGACTGATTTCATTGAAACATGGATGATGAGTGTGTTAAAGTGAACTGCACATTCATCAAACATAGTGAAAATCCTGTTGAGTCACTGTGTTTTTCAGTGATGTGCTTATGACGAGTCACTGTGACACTCACGAAGCAGCACAGATAGATCACATGATCTGAAACTGTCAAGGAATGTGTGCCTGTGTCAGTCATTTATCTGCTGTGCTGCAAACCTTCATCTGAACTCTGACTAACTTTTAAACCAGAGACCGTTCAGACCCTGCACGAGAGAAAATCACAAACAAGATCTCTGTAATATCTCAACTGCTTCTCTTGGGCAACTGGAGACTTTTGCTGAACATTCCCGCTTGTCAGGTGTTTTCTCCCATATAGAGTTTTAGAAGAGATCTCAAAAATGTCTCAAACTGTGATCAGATTTGTCAACCAATCAAAAGTCAGAGATCTCAATATGAACATCAAACATTCTCATCAAATGATCTGATTCTGAGCTGCTCTCCATGTTCATTTTACGGCTCTAGACTCTTACAGTATGACAACTAGTGATTTTTTTTTAATTATTTCTCAGAAATATAAGGAGAAATATCTGAAAATATTTAGCTGAGTCAGTATAGTGTCACATCAATACCATACTCCTATTTTTTTGAATCCATTAACCTAACATGTGTAAGTAGTCTGAATAAAGAATCAAACCCTGATCAAATCAAACACACCTGCCTATAATTTTCGAGTAACCCTTAAGGCTTTGATTAAATTGTTCAGGTATACTTGATTAGGGTTGGAAAATAAAATCACTGGACCAGTTGCCCATCGGTGTTCTTTTAGTATTATATTTATTAATATTTTAAATGAGCTTTTATTTTTATATTCTCATATTTGTTTTATTAATTTATTTATGTGCTTTTGTCATTTTTATATATTTTTTTTCCGTATAGTATTTTCCATAGTGTTGTTAGGAGGTTGCTAGGTTCTTTTGGATTGCTATTAGTTTGCTAGGGTCTTATTGGTTGCTAGGAGATGCATAGTAATTTTTATATATATATCAACACTCTAGCAGCCATTCAAAACGCCCTAGCAACCTCATGGCAACCAAAAATACCATAGCATCCTCCTAGAAACACTCTGGCAACCACCCAAAACACCCTATCTACTACCTAGCAAACCAAAACACTCTAGCATCCTCCTAGCAACCCATAATACCATTGCATCCTCCTAGCAACACTCTGACAATCACCCAAAACACCCTAGCAACCTCCTGGCAACACTCTGGCAACCACCCAAAACACCCTAGCAACCTCCTGGCAACACTCTGGCAACCACCCAAAACACCCTAGCAACCTCCTGGCAACACTCTGGCAACCACCCAAAACACCCTAGCAACCTCCTGGCAACACTCTGGCAACCACCCAAAACACCCTTGCAACCTCGTAGCAATTCAAAACACAATTGCGACCTCTTGGCACTCTCTGGCAAATACACTAGCAACCTCCTAGCAACCCAAAATACCATAGCAACCTCCTAGCAACACTCTGGCAACCACCCAAAACACCTAAGCAACCTCCTTGGGAACTTAAAACACCCTAGCAACTGCCTAGTAATACACTGGCAGCCATCCAAAACACATTAACAACCTCCTAGCAACCCAAAACACCATAGTAACCTCCTAGCAACACTCTGGCAGCCATCCAAAACACCCTAACAACCTCCTAACATCCTAAAATATCATTGCATCCTCCTAGCAACACTCTGGCAACCACCCAGAAAACCCTAGCAACCTCCTGCCACCCCAAAACACCCTAGCAACCTTCTAGCAACACTCTTTAGTCATAATTTTAGTCACTTTACCACTTCAACTTCAACTTACTTTATTTCAGTTTGTTGCAAAGGCAACATTTTTCATTTCTCATTTTTGTTTCAGTCTTAATTCAAAAACAAAAAAATATATTTTAATAGTTTTAATTTTTGTTAAAAATTACAAACCTCACTCTCTCTCTCTCTCTCTCTCATATGAAAGTTCAGTGTAACATGCTCTTCCTGGAGTTTCTCTGAGCAGATATGGGAGTTTTAGGAACTGGATTTCTATTGAAAATCCCTGTGGTGGTAAAATGGGGAAAGAATGTGGCGTGTCTGAAGTGCAGGTCTGTTTCCACTTGAGTCTGTGAGTGATAGGTGGTCAGATCTGTCTGTCTGTCTGATGCTGCAGGCCGTTTCGACATCTGTGTAAACACACACACGCAGAGCTTTAATAATGAGATTTTTCCTGCTGAGTTCCGTTCATATACTCCATTCGTGGTTTCTCTTTCTCTCCAACACTCATCTTATCAAGCAGCCCACGATAATAAAGTTTGATCAGGTCAGAGGCTGAATATCTGTAGTTCGCTGTAGATTATCACACACAGACAGACTGCAGGTGAACCCGCTGATAAAACCACTGATTTAATAGAAATTTCATCACGTTCAGCTCACGGTAAACAGTGTTTGTTTCCATAACTTTAACATGGTAACCATAGTGTCAGTCAAAATACCATGTTTACTACAGGTAATGTTATTCCTGTGAAAGCATAATCAGTTTTTGTGGCATGTTTCCACAAATATATTAATCAGCACAACTGTTACTAACATTAATAATAATCAGAAATGTTTCATATTATACTGATTTCTGAAGGATCATGTGACACTGAAGACTGGAGTAATGATGCTGAAAATTCAGCTTTGATCACAGAAATAAATTCTGTGACAAACAAAAAATATCTGTATTATGGTCTATAAAAAAAAGTCTCTAAAAATGTCTTTAATGCTTCAGAGTTTATTTCTGAATCAGTGATTATTTGACATGTACAAAACATTTGAATAAGTACAAAAAGAAATCAGTTTAGCTGCTTTAGTAGCACAGAACAGTCCTTTATACTCATCTTGCTCACAGCACGCAGGGGAAGCGACTGGTACAAAAGCACTCATCTGTTTCGAAAACATCCGCTTCAGATGAACTGGATATTTATCTAAAGCTCCAGCAGAGACCCGAATGTTTCATCACAAATGCACATTTTTGTATCTGATGGAGGTCGTGTTTGTGTACGGGCCCATGAATTATCTGGAGTATGTGTAAATATTTAATGGGAGATGGACTGCAGAGAGCTTACGATTTCTACACTGATTTATAAATGTGTTTATTATCTGAGCTGAATAACAGTTGCTAGGGATCTGACATCGATAAAGTCCAGATAAAATATCATGTAGGGTCCATCAACATTTATAAAACATCGTCTGGTATGAGCTCATTTTCTCAATTTACAACAACATGTCTTTATTTTCTACTACTTTTTTTTTCTTTCACTTATAGAAATGAATTCAATATACATAACATCTTTGGTTTGATTCATATAATTATGCATCTATTCTCTCCTTCACTTTGCAGAGTTTTTGATGGATTCCCAGCCGACTTCAGCGTAGACTTTGTTCATCTGCCAGTACAGGACGCCCAGGAGTTTAGACCACGCGCTCTGCACCGACGCTGGACTGAAGCATTGTGGGAAAGCTTCCACCAGCACCTCCAGAATCACTCCAGCCAGAATCTGCAGTAAGACATTAATGCTTTTATTCAGCAAGGACGCATTAAAGTGACAGTAAAGACATTTATAATCTTACAAAAGATTTCTATTTCAGATCAATGCTGTTCTTTTGAACTTTCTATTCATCTGTGAATCCTGAAAAATTAAATGTATCCCAGTTTCCACAAAAATATGAAGCAGCACAACTGTTTTCAACACTGATAATAATCAGGAATGTTTCATATTAGACTGATTTCTGAAGGATCATGTGACACTGAAGACTGGAGTAATGATGCTGAAAATTCAGCTTTGATCACAGAAATAAATTACATTCATACAGAAAACAGTTACATTAAATTGTCAAATTATTTCACAATATTACTGTTTTACTGTATTTTTTGATCAAATAAGTGCAGGCTTGGTGTGCAGAAGAGACTTCTTTAAAAAAAAAGTACTTTGTAACCGTTTGATCCTCATACTCACTTTGAAGTAAACCGGATCCACTTTGTGTTTGAGCGCGTGTGATTTGCCCATCTGCTGGAAGATGGTGTTGAGTTTGTCTCCGTCGCGCAGGTTTTCCACCAGCGTGTTGAGGGTGGTCATGACCCGCAGGGCGTGTTTCTTCAGCTGGATGCTTTGCTTCATCTCCTCGGGATCCTGCATGTCACGGAATTGATCGAAGTACTGCTTCGCCGACGGGAAGTTTGAGAAAAACCTGGAGAAACAGACATTTCGTTATTTTCAAAACAAGATTCATCAGATTTGGAGAAATGTAACATTACATCACGTGCTCATCAAAGGATCCTCTGCAGTGAATGGGTGCCGTCAGAATGAGAGTCCAAACAGATGATAAAACAATCACAG
>NW_015544180.1:604669-606234 GCF_001515605.1 Sinocyclocheilus anshuiensis
GAGCCTCTGAATGGGTGCCGTCAAAATGAGAGTCCAAAAAGCTGATAAAAGCATCACAATACTCTATAAGTAATCCACACACCTCCAGTCTATCAATTAACGTCTTGTGAAGTGAAAAGCTGTGTTTGTAAGAAACAAATCCAACATTAAGATGTTTTTAACTTCAAACTGTTGTTTCCATCTTAAATACAAGTCCATAATCCATATAATAAAGTTCAACCCCTGTTGTATCTCCCATCAAAATCCAGCCACATATTTGTTTTTGGACTGTTTTTGTGCTTGATATGTGCAGATTTTTCTCCTGATCCAGTCTTGTAAGAAACAAATCCAACATTAAGATGTTTTTAACTTCAAACTGTTGTTTCCAGCTTAAATACAAGTCCATAATCCATATAATAAAGTTCAACCCCTGTTGTATCTCCCATCAAAATCCAGCCACATATTTGTTTTTGGACTGTTTTTGTGCTTGATATGTGCAGATTTTTCTCCTGATCCAGACCAGACAACATTTTCACTGGAGGAAGCGTTATTATGGATTATGGACTCGTATTTTAGCCAGAAGCAACAGTTTGATGTTATAAACATCTTAAAGATGGATTTGTTTCTAATAAACACACAGCTTTTCACTTCTCAAGACATTAACTGATGGACTGCAGTGGTGTGGATTACTTGTGGATTATTGTGATGTTTTTATCAGCTGTTTGAAGTGATGTAATGCTATGTTTCTCCAGATCTGATGAACAAACAAACTCATCTACATCTTGGATGACCTGAGAGTGAGTGCATTTTCAGCAAATTTTCATTTTTGTGTGGACTATTTCTTCAAAGCCAAATCACTTTCTTTCTTCTGTGAAACACGAAAGGTGATATTTTGAGACATGGGCTCCATATATTATTTGGTTCCCAATATTTGTCCAAAAATCATACAGGTTTGGAATGACATGATGCTAAAAAAAATGATTTTTGGGTGAAATATCCAGTTTAGAGAACCCAGCAGAACATAACATGAAAATGTCCTGTTGAATTGTTGCACTGAAATATGATTGTTTTTGTGATGTCAAATTGATTTTTACAGACATGCACAAGTGAGCAGCACACAGAAGCATTATGAATTGGACTGGAACAGAAGATCCTCGTCATCACATGATCAGAGTAAAGTTACAAATCCTCATTCATGTATGATTGTTTATAATAAATTGTAGTAGTGGATGATTAGGTTCCAGATTGAGGCTGCAAATTTCCTCTTTAAATAGGAAACACATAATAGCAGCTCTGTGTAACTATTTCATGAGGATCCTAAAGATAAACATGTGAAAGTGAGTAGCGTTGTGTGTGTTCGCATGTGTGAGAAAGTGTATCTCAGCCCAGCTGGACAGATAAGCGTTCCTGAGATAGCACTAATCTAATGTTTAACCAGCATTGCTGAAATTCTGCTCCACTCACAACCAATACTGCAATACAACTCAGGGAAAGTCTTTTTAAACTCAACTTTGTGATCAAAATTACCTAGAAGCAGTTAAAGGCATGTTGAACCCTGTAGTGTCTGTCTGTGTGTGTGTGTGTGT
>NW_015544180.1:609393-638541 GCF_001515605.1 Sinocyclocheilus anshuiensis
AAAACTGTGTGAAAGGGGCTGCTGTTGTGGGTGGTTGCCAGGGTGTTGCTATGCGGGTACTGAGGTGTGTTCCTATTGGTTGTTTGCACGTTGGGATGCGGTTGCTATGGTAAACATGAACTGTTGCATAGATACGAGAGTTGCTGCAATAAATAGCCCTATATATGAACTAAATTCATAATTCAGCTGCATCAGTGCTATTTTCAGTGTTGCTGTAAATGAGCTCTGCTCTGAACGCAACTGTATGTGTTTGCTCTGATGCAACAGTTCAGATGATGTTCATTTGAATAATTTATAGTCTCGGATCATTTATTTTTGTCTCCAGGCCCCAAACATGATGACTTATTTTTCTGACAACAGGCTGATCGTAAATTTAAAGATGTCCTGAGGGAGCAGGTTTCACCAGCGAGTGTTTGTTATGGGTTTTGGTATATCTCGTCCTTTTAAACCCACATATTGCTGTTTCATCTTGTCTGCACATCCCTTCAATTTCCTTTAAAGCATTTTAATGTTTCATAACAATACCTGACGCTTGCGGCGAATCACACATCTGAAATCCCTGTTACTAATGAAAGTGGTTGAATTGTGGTTTGATACCAATCATCCTTGAAGGTTTTTGGGTTAAATCATGCTGCTGGATGAAAGGTTGGCTAGAGGTTTGATGGGAAGAGAACAGACATGTCAATCCTGGTTAGTGGCTGTTAGACTACATACAGCAGAAGTGGAGTGGACTAGTTTACGCTAAATTATTTCATGTGAGAATCTGTTCAAGTTTCAAAACAAAAGAATGCTTAAATGAAGAAATTGATTTTAATTATGGGTTGAACAAACTTTTAAAGTGCATAATTATTATTCCGGTCATATTTTTTCCCAGGCAAATTTACCAATTCCAAACCACATCAATCTAAATAACTACTATTCATTTAGTCTTTAATCATTTATAAATGATATATAATTGTCCAAGAAGGATGGAATTGAAAAACGCCTTATTTTCAGGTGTGCATAATTAAGCAGGGTTTCTTTTACAGTTCAAATGAGCCAAAAAGAGATTTAACTGAGACTGAAAAGTCAAAAATTATTAAATGCCCATGAGAAGGATTCAATGCAAATGCAATACTAGAAATGGCAAAGTTAAGGCATGAGCACTGGAAAGCGAAATGCTCATTGGGTCAGCAGGGTCAGAAAAAAACTGGTGGAGAAGAAAAGACACATTAACTGCAAAAGAATGAAGAATTAGGTGTAAAACCATTAAGAACCATTTAGTCTCCAGTTCCACCGTTTTCCAGAACTGCAACCTACCTGGAGTCTCCAGAAGTGCAATGCGTCAGATTCCCAAGGACTTAGGTTAGGTAAAGAATCCTAAAAACTGACCCCTGCTAAATAAGAATAACATGCTGAAGTGTTGTGAAATACATGAAGACTGATTTTTATAGGCTTTTATAGACCGAGAGTGACTCTTGAAGGACCAGCAGCACATCCTCTTGTAGCACTCTTTCAAGAATTTATCTTCAGGAATGTGGCAGTAAATTTTGGAAGGTCATTTCTGGTCCACAAGGACTTAGGTTAGGTAAAGAATCCTAAAAACTGATCCCTGCTAAATAAGAATAACATCCTGAAGTGTTGTGAAATACATGAAGACTGATTTTTATAGGCTTTTATAGACCGAGAGTGACTCTTGAAGGACCAGCAGCACATCCTCTTGTAGCACTCTTTCAAGAATTTATCTTCAGGAATGTGGCAGTAAATTTTGGAAGGTCATTTCTGGTCCATCTCGACAAGACAGACTTTTCAGGATAGGAGCTGGACTAAAAATGAGCTCCCAAAACTCGCTGGCAGATTCCTGAAGATAAATTCTTGAAAGAATCATGCACACCTGAATATAAGGCGTTTTTCACTTCCATCCTTCATAGACAATTATATATCACTTATAAATGATTAAAGACTAAATGAATAGTAGTTATTTAGATTGATGTGGTTTGGAATTGGTACATTTGCATGGAAAAAAATATGACCAGAATATCAACTTGCATAATAACTATGCACGCACTGTATACACACACACACACACACACACACACACAAGTGAAACGTTTTACCAAGACAGTAAATATGCACAATAATAATTTACTTTATTGTTATTCATATTATTTCTTACCAGTTCATGCTGACATCCTAAATGATTTTATAAGAATAAATCAAAAATATGTTACATTTGACAAAATAAATAAAAACACATAAAACATTTTATTTAGAATAAATGAATTGAATTATGAAAAGTGAGTGTTTCATGTTTAAATGAAGTCAGATTGTTGGAAAAAAAATTAGAGGCTTATTATAATATTTTAATGAAAGATTATGAAGACAACCCTTTTAAAGATTAATCTGAGTTGGTTTGATTTCATGTTGCTTTCAGAATTAAGCCTTTTGCATGTAATTTGCTTGAAGTTGTAAGAAATTGAATACTGTTATATTATGGTTAGTAATTAGTAATTTTGCACTTTTTGTGTTTCTACAGCCTTGTCTCAAGCGTTCAGCACCAGAGCGGCTCTGATGGTGATCCTACGAGCCTCTTGGGCTCCTTCACTAGTATTTCACCTCTCAGAACTGAACCGTGAGTCAAACCGCTCACGCAACAGGAAGATCCGTCCCATGAAACAGAGACAGAATCTAGTAAATGCGCAGAGAAGAGACATGTGCTCACATGTCCAAATCAAACGGGAGATAAAGAGAGACTGTCTTCTCTGTCATCTGAATATGTCAAAACTCATGTCTAAGTGCTCGAGCTCTTAACCCCTGACTCCAGATTCATGTGTCAGCGGCTGGAGGACGAACAAAGGCAGTTCAAATCCCCTGGGAACGTGAAAACAATCATGGGATAATAAACAGAGAGCATAGATGAGCTGTTAAGAAGACACTTTGAGTCCTTATGTATGCAATAAGACAGCCGCTTGTGGCCCAGCTATTTCTATTTAGCTTTATTCCAGTTTTAGCCATTTTTATAAGGCAACCTTTATCATTTTTAAGCTTTTCATCTAATAGTTCTATTTTATTTCAGCTTTATTTGAATGAACAAAAATGATTTTTAATAGTTTTCGTTAACAATAACCAGTGTTGGGGAAAGTTACTTTTAAAAGTAATGCATTACAATATTGCGTTACTCCATAAAAAAAGTAACTAATTACGTTACTTAGTTACTTTTTATGGAAACTAATGCATTATGTTACTTTTGCGTTACTTTTTAAATCTGGACAGGGCTTGCTTGTTTGTTTTTAAAATAAAAAAGTTCTATTTTTGGCAAATATAAAAGCCTTTTCACACCAAAAGTGAAATGAATAAGTCTCTGGCTGAAGGGAAGTAAATTTACGGTAGAATGCAGAAGAAGAAATTTCAACACACTTCAGCAATTAAAAAAAGACACACAAATGTTTGTCTAGAGTAATTTGTGCTTATTAGTATGGTTGAACTGGATCATCGACGTAACTCGCGTTACTTGTAATGCGTTACCCCCAACACTGACAATAACAACACTGTTTGGAACAATATGACATGAGTAAAGGCCTGCTCACACTTAAAATTTGCATATACAAAATATCACTTCTATCTATAACGATAACTATAAACACAAAGTTTCAATAATCATTGTAACTTTAAGAGAATGGCGGCGTCCACACGACATCTATAATGACAACAACACAGAGAAAAGATATGGTTGAAATCACTTTCAGAGTGTTTTTTTTTCTACAGTTGATGAACAGTAAAAACGTTATTGTCCGCTGGTGTAGCCACTAATATATAATTATCATTATAGTTATCGGTATAGTTAGTTATGTTGATGTAGACGCTAAAATATTTATTGCTATAGTTATCATCCACTGGTGTGGATGCTAATATAGTTATAGTTGTATAGACATTTTGATGGTTGTTTCTTTTTTGGCTTTTGACTTCAATTGTCTCGCCCTTCACTCGCTCTCCGTTGTCTCTCACTTTTATAAACTGTTGTTCATTGCTGCTCTCTTCTTGTGCACACATCATGACTGAGCTGATTTTGCCATTTGCAACTACTTCTTGGTTGCAGTCTGGTGCTTTTTATTTTATCACCAACTATAGTCACAGCCATGAAAGCGTGTCTTGTAGAGCTTCAGTGTGTGCTTGGGTTTGATTAAAACGTAGAGAAAAATGGATGATAACATCTGATTTAATCCACTGACCTGCTAAATTAAAGCATCACAGAGAGAAATATAGTCTCCTGCGAACGCCCTGCATGTCCCCTCTGAGAAATAAATCTAATTTCACGAGCTGAAAGAGTTTAATTATGAATCTTTACTGCAGCCCTTCAGATGTGATCGTCAGAGAAGATGTGAGCTGATATCTTTAGAGAGAAATTACTGCTGCAAACATCCATCACATTCCTCAAGCGTTGTGCAAGGTCAGGAATGAAGAAATATGAGCTCATGTGAGGCTTTCAGGTGGAAAAACTTCATGCTGCGTCAATGACTCGCTCAAATTAACCAGATTCCTGACCATCAGAAGAACAGCAAGACATCCTCTACTTTAACAATGATGGACGAGTGCTGTAATAATGCCGCGTTCAAGTCCTCCTGGGACGTTCGTACGAGTTGACAAGTCGTAATTACGACGTCAGGTGCGTTCAAGTCAGTTTAGTCGGCACAAGATGGCGGTGTACCTTTGTGTGTATAAATTACAAGAAAATACAACAGGGTCTGCATTTTTTTACTTGGATTTCAGCTGCGTAACAAGAACATGACCAATTTAAGTTTATAGGACAACTAAACTATCAATTTAAACAAAAATTTACCGTCAACTACAGACGTTGCA
This sequence comes from Sinocyclocheilus anshuiensis, assembly GCF_001515605.1. NCBI lineage: Eukaryota > Metazoa > Chordata > Actinopteri > Cypriniformes > Cyprinidae > Sinocyclocheilus > Sinocyclocheilus anshuiensis. The sequence goes on from NW_015544180.1 coordinate 614,230, forward strand.
TCCATCGATTCCGCCATGTTTCTCATTGACACGCCCCCAACTCGGAAACTCGGGGCTTAAAGAAACGTTCGAGTTTCCCACTCGTAATAACGACTTTGTGGTGGCGTTCATGTGCGTTTAACTCGTAAATACGATCTATCCGACATGATTTGAACACACCATACGATACAAACATTATAAGCAAAAATTGCATCAAATGATAATTTTATAAAACTTTTTTTTTTTTTGCACTAGTAGATCTAGTGATGTCATGCAAGTTAATAGGTTTTATAATATATTGATTCAGTTTAATCGAATGCCCTTTCTTTCATTTAAAGTGCCCCTATTATGAGTTATGAAAGGTTCATATTTTGGTTTTGGGAGTCCCCAACAACAGGTTGTCATGCATGCAAGGTTAAAAACACTTTCATTGTCTTATAATATGCATTTATTTTTACCTTACTTGCTCAAGGACTTCCAAACCATTCGCTCAACGATTCATTTTTCCAAACCCCTCCTTTGCGTGACACTAATCTGCGGTGATTGAAGGTCAAAAAACACTTTCATTGTCTTATAATTTGCATTTATTTTTACCTTACTTGCTCAGTGACTCCCAAACGATTTGCTCAAGGATTCATTTTTTCCAAACCCCTCCTTTGCGTGACGCTAATCTGCGGTGATTGGTCCGATTGGTCTCATTGTCATTGCATCACACCTGTAATGCCTGATAAAGCAGCGTTTGTGAGGGCTGCTTTGTGTGCAGCGTTACCGGGGAGACCGCTATTTTTACCACTCCAGAAGCGGCACCTAGTGGCAAAGAATGAATTTGCATTTTCATTCAGACCAATGCGAAAAGACCAACAAGTGGGCGGGCAATATGCTATTGTTTCATGTTGACGTCAACATAAAACGGCTTGGGATTCGTTTTAAAAACGACTCGTTTCAATGATTCAGAGTCGACTCTTTCTTTTGAGAGACAATAACTTTATACACGGTGCACTTTCAGATTTAAAACTTTACAGGATGTTTTCATTCACTTAGAGCTGTGTTACACACTGCATGAAAGGTCATTTTCAAAAATCCATAATAGGGGCACTTTAATGTTCTTGATTTATTTCTCCAAGCTGTATTATATACATAGGCTACTCTTTATAATCTTTTATGGTTATGCCAGTAGATCTATAAAAGAGATACAGTTGGCAGTGAAGTAAATCGAGTCAGTTTGTGATTTCTGTGAACTGTTTTCTAAACGAATCACAGACTATCCTGACTCAAGAGCTTCAGTTTCAGATATCTGGCCTGAATTCTCTTTGATTTACTCATTTTATAAACTCTGCGTGTTTCTTTTTCCTCTCAAATGCATGTTCATTCACTTAACTCTCTGCATTTGATCATGTTTTAATCGAGTAATGGCCTGTGATTCCCGATTCGTTAGTATCTGAGATTTGTACTGACACACTGAGAAACTTTACTGCAGTATTAATAATAACAGATGAATTTGCCGCTAAATGACACATACAAACAAAACAAACGGTGGCTGGTCACTTTACATGTCAGTCAGATGGTTTAAGTGGGTAATCAGACTTTATAGTGTGTATTAATATTTTGATTTAGCTTTAATTTTATGTTTTTAGGTTTCTGTTTAATTTGAGTAATTTTGTTATATGCTTTTGTCATTTTTATTAGTTTTTTTTTTAATATTTCAATTCAGCTTTATCTTTAATTTGGGCAATTTTAATACTTCCTCTTATTTCAGCTAGTTGCCAAGGCAACATTTCTCATTTTAATTCAAGTTTTTCATTGAATATTTATGTTTTAAGTTATTTAGCTTATATTAGTGTTCATCTGAATTAATGAAAACATTAAGTGAAAAAGTTTTGAACTGAAAAATTGGGGTTAATTGAAATAAGTTTTAGTTATCAATAACAACACTGCTATGTCCTAGATTTATCTAGGTATCTAAATCAGGGCATACCAGTGCAAATGTCGAGGAGCTTTTGCAGCACAGAAGATCACGAGTGTGAAAGAAGCATGAGAAGTTTCTGCACTAAAGCTGTCGTCTCTGAAACCATAAAGAGCAGCTGGAGATCCCAACATGCTTTCAAGGTCCGTATGTTCACCAAATCCCAGCAGTCACACCTCAGCTCTACCCACAATCCTCCTGCACCCAATTTAACAACTTTTTCCATACAATAGGATATCAATCTTTGACCACATAAGCAGCGCCAGTGGGATTAGTTTTCACATCTTTCATGTGAAGTCACCATAGAGCGTGGGTCCTCCTGGACTTGGACGTAGACTAGTGTATGTTTTTATCACATACACTGTGATGACGGTTCATGACTCGCTTCTTGAAGGGATCGAACCAGCAACCTTCAGATGACCAGTCCTGAACAACACTTGTGGACATCACCAAGGAAAACAACTTGATGAAGTAAACACTGTCTATGTACAAATGCTGAAAAGTTTGTGTGCGAGTTTAGAGAGAGAAAATATCAGCAGCTCAGTATGAAAATAATAGAGATTGATGGAAATTCCCCACCATGATAGAAACAAGGGTTTCTTTATTTGCATAATTAAACTCTTTCATTGGATCTCCAGAAACCCCTAGTGCAATTGTGATTAATACTACCCGTGTTTATTTAAGTCTTATTGTGGGAATACTGTAGTACTTGGAAATATAGCAGACTACTGAATGAATGCCATTTGCAATGCAATGTCAAAGAATACCAAGATATTAAAACGCACACACACACACACACACACACACACACACACACACACGGTATTATCATGGTACATGTCCAAATAACCATTAGAGACTGTTACTATGATTTATGTTCAAAAATTACCAATTACCACAAATTACCAATCACCACAATTCTATATGTCAAAAATCTGGTGGCATTACCGTAGTAAATGGAAAAAAAAAACTGCATTATCATGGTACATGTAAAAATAACATAGTATTCCCAAATGTTGCATATCAAAAACTACGGCAAAACTATGGTAAATGCTCAAACAACCATAGTATTACCATGGTACAAGTTAACAAAATGGTACTACCATGGTACGTTTAAAAAAATGACCAATTATAAATGTCAAACACCATATTATTATTATGGTAAATGTCCAAACACACTGTATTACCATGGTACATGTTCAGAAAAAGGAAAAATGCAGTAATACCATGGTGCATTTCCAAAAACGATCATATTACCAATTGCAAATGTCAAAAACATCATAGTATTATTATGGTAGATATTCCAAACCACTGTATTAAAAACTATGGCATAACCATGGTAAATCTTCAAACAACCAAACTATTACTATGGTACAAGCTAAAAAAAAAATGGTACTACCATGGTATATTTCCAAAAACTACTAAATGACCAATTATAAATGTCAAAACACCATTTATTATTAAGGTAAATGTCCAACAACTCTGTATTACCATGGTACCTGTTTTACCAAGTACCATGGTAAAACTATGGCATAACTATGGTAAATGTCCAAACAACCAAGTATTATGGTACCTGTTCAAAATAAAGGCAAAACGCAGTGCTACCATTGTGTATTTCTAAAAACTAGGATATTACCAAATATAAATGTCCAAAATGTCATGGTATTACTATGGTACATGCCCAAAAAACCTTGGAATAACCTAAGTAGAAAACTATGGTGCTTGTTCAAACAATCAAAGTGATAACGTGGTAGTTTCTGCGAATGATTGACGTGTGTAAGTAAGACGGACCTGATGAGCACAGCGACTCCAGCGTTCTCTCGGTTCTCATAGACGGGTCTCCATGTGTCCTGGATCACACACACATCGTCCTCGGTGAGAGTCTCAGGACTCTGTATGAGCTCCACACCTCCGTCTCCCTCCATCCAGACACTCGCTGAGAAACACTTGAGAGGGAGAGAAAGAGCTCTGTGTGTGTGTGCTGCCGGGGTCTTTATTTCGGTCTCCTCAAGAGTCTGATGAAGAGTTACTGCTGAATGAAGAAGATCCTCCCACCCGCTGCCCTTTATCCCTCTCTCTCTCTCTCTCTCTCTCTCTCTCTCTCTCTCTCTCTCTCACACACACTCAATTATGGTACCTGTTCAAAATAAAGGCAAAACGCAGTGCTACCATTGTGTATTTCTAAAAACTAGGATATTACCAAATATAAATGTCCAAAATGTCATGGTATTACTATGGTACATGCCCAAAAAACCTTGGAATAACCTAAGTAGAAAACTATGGTGCTTGTTCAAACAATCAAAGTGATAACGTGGTAGTTTCTGCGAATGATTGACGTGTGTAAGTAAGACGGACCTGATGAGCACAGCGACTCCAGCGTTCTCTCGGTTCTCATAGACGGGTCTCCATGTGTCCTGGATCACACACACATCGTCCTCGGTGAGAGTCTCAGGACTCTGTATGAGCTCCACACCTCCGTCTCCCTCCATCCAGACACTCGCTGAGAAACACTTGAGAGGGAGAGAAAGAGCTCTGTGTGTGTGTGCTGCCGGGGTCTTTATTTCGGTCTCCTCAAGAGTCTGATGAAGAGTTACTGCTGAATGAAGAAGATCCTCCCACCCGCTGCCCTTTATCCCTCTCTCTCTCTCTCTCTCTCTCTCTCTCTCTCTCTCTCTCTCTCACACACTCATGTTCTCCTCTTTACTCACAATCACACCTTCCCCCTTCAGTTTACTTGTTTTTTTCTCACACTCTTGCATCCGTCTGCTGCTCACCCACAGGAAAGACAACAGATGAGATCTCTGTAATATCTCATTTGTTTCTCCTGGACAGCGAGGAGATTCAATGAAGAGCAAACAGAGGCTTGTTTTGATCTCCTCTAGAGTTTCAGAAGAGATCTGAAAAGTCTGCCATCAAAAGTCCTGTTTTTTGTCTTGTTTTATAGTAAAACATACATGTCCTTAAAACGAGACACTAAGAAGCAAAATTGTTCCTTAAGCATCTTCAAGGGGTAGTTCGCCCCCAAAGTGATTTTAATTCGTTCCTAGACGTTCTTTCTTCTGTGGAACACAAAATTATGATGTTTTTGAAGGTTTATAAGGTTTTCAATGAAAGTCAATGGGGTTCAGTGTTGTTTGGGCATTAATGTTCTTTAAAACATCTTTCATGTTCCACAGAAGAAAGAAAGTCCTACAGGTTTGGAATGACATGAAGGCAAGTAAATGATTTTTGGTTGAACTGATTCTTTATGGAGATTGTATTCTCTTTGAGGGCTTTGTAAGGGTCCACTGAAAATATATATGCAAATACATTGAATTTAGTTGACAATATTTACTCATATTTCTTATCACATGATCTGAGCTGCTCCACATTCTTTTAATGCCTCTTTACGCTTAATGGATGACAACTATTGACTAATTTTGGTTTGTTCTTGTAGGAGAAACGTCTGAGATGAAGTTGACATGAAACACAATGAAGAACTCCAGGTAAATCCTTACACCGTGTCTACACCGGACGCGAGTGGCGCGACAAAATACAATAGAACCTATTATGCTGTCTATGTGGCGTGGCGCGACAAATTCCCGACAGTAAACTGCAGCTGCTGCGTTCTATTTATGACGTACTGACACAAATTTCAAATGATTTTCAACGGTCGCTTTGTCGCGTCCAGTGTAGACAGACTTTAGCTGTTGCGGCGCGGCGCGACACGACAACTGTCGCGTCTGGTGTAGACGCGGTGTTATTCTTTATCTTGAACAAACACACACGAGCACTTTAAGAGCAAACGTACGCGCTCCACCTTACATCAACACGGCTGAAACGGCGTCGGTCGCACCATAGATGAACAGCTGCACATCCAGAAGATTGTTTTATTGCTCAGATGCTGATGTTTCAACAGTTTAACGGCCTTTTCTGTAATGATTTATTAAAACACAAATATTGTTTCAGATGTTTCTCCTTTGAATCCCCACAGGAGAAAGAAAAACAGGCTCAAATGGGTCAATAGTGGTCTTCCAGTAAGAGTATAGAGCTCATTTGTTGAGAAATGTTTGAGTTCATACAGTATGTACTGAGTTAGCATGATGAAGCTGTTTTTTCAGTGTTCATGATCTTTTAACTAGACTGGTGGGCGTGAAGCATGTGTACGTGTGTGTATGATTATGTGACAGTCAAAGCAGTTTCATAGAAACCCTTTACACACTTTCACACTGACATAATCACAGAGGGAGAGACTCAAGGTGCGTCCCAAATCGCGTACTTATGCACTATTCTATGACGTTTTGTAATGTGAGTAGTACGTTCACACTGAAAATTCCAAAAAGAAAAAGTGCACTTTAAATACCCGGATGATGCACTTAAAGGGGTCATATGATGCTGCTAAAAAGAACATTATTTTGTGTATTTGGTGTAATCGAAGTGTGGGAAGTTGGACACTTCATGCACTCAACTGTCGCAGCTTTAATTACGTCACGAAGGGGGAGGGGCTATCAGACTCCGATTATGAATGACAAAATAACCTTATATAATTCATACTCTACATGGTTGAGTACATAGTGCATAAGTACATAGTGTATGAGTGTATAGTGTGTCATTTGGCACGCAGCTTCAGTTACACCATGAGTTCAACTGGTTTAATGGCCAGAAGGATAGATTAATAGACTGATAGAACGATAGTTCTAAAGATAGATTTTTGAAGGGTGGTTTAGTCAGACTGAGCTCATTTCTGGGGAGTGTCACACAAACAGAGAGCGGCAGGTGTTTGGGTTGTTCAGGGACAGATCAGAGGTTTTAGTTTTATTGTTTAGTGGGCAGTGTGTTTTGAGGGGTCGTCGGGTCAGTTTGACACCTGTCTGCAGTGTGAGCTGTGATCTGAGTGATTGTCAGTCCTGTCTATTTGCGTCGCTTCAGTAGTTTTCATACATTGCTGTGAAACTGCAGGATCTGCAGTGTTTTTGAAAGAACTAGCTTCTGTTCTCCAAGGCTGCATTTATTTGATTAAAAATACATTAAAAACAGTGAAATATTTTTACAACTCAAAATAGCTGATTTCTATGTGAATATACTTTAAAATGTAATTTATTCCTGTGATCAAAGCTGAATTTTCAGCATCATTACTCCGGTCTTCAGTGTCACATGATCCTTCAGAAATCATTCTAATATGAAACATTTCTGATTATTATCAGTGTTGAAAATAGTGCTACTTAATAGTTTTGTGGAAACTGTGATATTTTTTTTCAGATTGTTTGTTCAATAGAAAGTTCAAAAGAACATGATTTGTTTTGTAACATTATAAATGTATTTACTGTCACTTTTGATCAATTTAATGAATCCTTGCTTAATAAAAGTATTGAAAGTATTCTGAGTAAAAAATCTTACTGACCTCAAACGTCTGAATGGTCGTTTATCTGTCAGTACCAAGGTAATAACATTTAGTGTTTAAAGGAAACGAAACATACATGAGATCGCCATTAAATCTCCTACACTGTAAAAAAATGACAGTGAATTTAACGGTAAAAGACTGTAAAAATTCTACAGTAAACATTTTTTTTACAGTGTACGATATAAAAGAGCAACATCTGAGTGATACTATTGTAAGGTCTTTATTGCAGTCTGAGAACTGCTTGTAATGTGAATATCATCACTGAATGTAACACATGTGAAATGTTGCAAATGATGCGTGTGACTGTTGAAAGCATAGAAAACTTACTCAAATGGCCCAAATATTTCTCACACATGCACACCAATCATATATCAGGGCTTTGCTGCTGAAATATGAACTGTATGGATTGTGGGTGTACAAGGTCAGGAATCTAAATGAAAGGCAGGTGTCTGTTAAAGGTACATCCCAACCCTGAGGCCTGTGACCTGTCATTACAGATTCGTTACAGTATTTATCATAATCCTTCTTTTCATACTCAACTTCTGACGAGCAATTACACTGTCAGTCATGTTTACACTTAAGTACAAGTTGTACATTGACATTTCAGTGCACTTGACAGAACAAACTGAAAGTTGTTTGTTACTGAGTTTCGTAAAATATTAGGTCTGTTCATTCACACAGCCATGTTTGAGTGGATTCAATGTCTCAGCCAGTGAATGTAACCTGACAATGCAACAACTGTCATTGATCCTTTGATTTACTGTGTTTCATCTGCTCTCTAGTGGACGATGCAGTTACACGCAAGAAAGGCATGAGAGGTCAAGTTTGCATATTTGCACAGCAATATTTATAAATTTACTGGACAATGGGCATTATAATTTATGACAAGGTTCAAAACGAAACAGTGCAAATAATATAATCAAGACATGTGTATATAAATGCTAAGTATATATATGCATACATAAAGAGAAGTGTTTATTATGTTGTTTATTATGTTGTAACAATATATGTTATGTTCTATTCCATAGAATTCAGGTTTATTTACATAGCGCTTTTCACACACTGTTTAAAATCAGCTTTACAGAAAATCACAATGTTTAAGTTTATAGTATTTTAATATCTTATTGCCTTATAATCGCGATTTAGCGGAGTAATAGAGTTAACATGTGGACTCATGCAACTTATTGATTACTCATTGCGTTAACTTACACTGGATCGCTTATTTAACAAGTGCACTTGCGTAAAAACATTTTTCAAGTTCAACACTTTTTGTTCCATTCAGTTGTGGTGGATGATGCTGATAAAGCGCCGCGGAACGAAGAAACGTGCGTCTGTGTGTGTGTCTCATGTTTGATAATATTCGTTTTCTCATTTCTTTATCACAAAATGCTAAAACTGGCATCATTTTGGAGAGAATTCGGCTCTTTTAAATCTCTCTTTTTAACCCATCTCATGGTTGTGATGCTAAACTCTCGTATGAGTTTCTATTGGTTTTGTATTCTTTGCACTGTTCTGAGCATTGATATTTTATGTGCAACAATAGCATGCTCAGGCTCAGTGGCCTTACACCTGATTTGAAATATTTTCGGCATTTCACCAAGCAAAAATCAATTGAAATCATAACAAAGAGTAAAGACCAAGCGCCTAACAAGGTCTCCGTGCGTTAAAGTTACAATATGTAAGATTTTTGTAATATAATATCCAAAAATCACTTGCACAGTGTTATATATTTCATGCAGTTGTGTAATTACGTTATCTCAAAAGTTCCCAAGGATTTGTAAATCCAGAGAAATTCCAGTTTTAAATAATGACTTGTCCCTGGTCATTGTCGCCTATCAATGACGCAATATCCGCACTATCCTCGGTTTCCGCTTATGAATACTACGGCAACACACGTGTAGAAATGCAGAAGTGTTAGTTATACCTCATGTAGCGCGCCACTGTTGTGCATTTACAATATCATGGATCACGATTACACTTTGGAAAGTACGGAATATCCCAAAAAACGTAGACGTACACCAACTGAGGCAAGAAGGCATTGGGACAAACACAGAAATAAAACTAGAATAAATATCGGCGTGGCGTTTCCAGAATGGAGAGAGCTTTGCGAAAACCTCGGACTGGACAGAGACTCCGCTCTCGCGTGTGTTTTAATAGGCAGGTAAGCAAATATCATCCATGGAAATTATTCGTGAAAACGACATCTCCCACCGTTCCATGTTCCGTCATTGCATCATCGAGCTTCGCATCTGTTATTGTTTTGAAAATGCGACCTCTAGCGGCGAAAACTTACATATTGTACCTTTAATTCGAATGGTTTGTTTTCCCCCCACGGCATAAACGGATATGACGTTTTTGTGGGCGTTCCCAGTAATGCCGATCAAGTCATTATTAATAATTTTGAAATGTAATATGCAAAATTGCAATGCAATATGCAGTGTATTTCTGTATTTAAATTTACATTTTCCCACACATATGTGCAACATTTAGTGCAAAATGAAAATGTACATTTGTCATTTCCTACACTAGTTGTACTATGTAGTACAGTAAATACATATTTTAACGCTTTATATGTTGCAAAATTAAAATGAAAATGTATTCCCCAAATTGATTAGATATGTTTTAAATGTCCAAGCAAAAACTGTAGCAAAATTATCCTTTAAATGCTGTTTTTCCTAAATGCATTTAGACTTCCGGGTATACTAAAATTTTGTGGGCCCTGAATGGGCTACTTCACAAGGGGCCCTGGGTGTTTTTTTGTTTTGTTTTTTGTGGGCATGCCCACAGTGGGTTGCCCACAGAAAACCCACATAGGGCCCCTAAAGGGCAAAACTACTGTGGGCCCTATGTGGGCTAACACACATGGGGCCCACATGGGTTTAGTGTGGCTTTGCTCTGCCCGCACTGTCCAACAGAAAACCCACAGTGGGTCCACATGGGCATGTTTGCTGGGACAACTTGTTACGTTGTCATTCACTCCTGACAAGAACCACCCACTGAGGCTCTGACCAACAAGTAAACTGTCCAACCATCCAGCCAATGAGATGAGATCTTTAAAATCCTGGCAGCTCATTGGTGTGTACTTTACTAGATCAATCTATTTGAAAATTAAAATGGACAAAAATTTCAAAATTCTTAAAGCTGCAGTCCGTAACTTTTTTTGGTTAAAAATGATCCGAAATCAATATTTGAGCAAGTACATAACCAGCCAGTGTTCAAAACTATCGCCTTACTTTAGCCCGATTCACAACGGTTAGCTTATAATAATGTTTTCTAATTTGAGTGGTACGGGTAGGTTTTCGCGGGATATTCGAGCATGGCACTGCTTCATTACGTCACGTCTGTAAACATAAAGAAGTTGTCCCGGCTACTAGGCTATCGCATGTGAGGATCCTGCAGGTGGCGGATCGTTTATGGCCTTTTCTCACAGCAGCCAGAGTAATTAAATGTATCATTGTGATGACGGATTGTAATCCAGAAAGGATTATGTGTTTATGAAACACATGTGAATGGAATTATATTCCAGTTATAATTGTGCTTCTGATTACAGATAGCCTGGGATTACACAAGATTTGTATTTGAAAGAAAACCAGTTCGAAGGGAGCATAATTTGCTTCTATGAAATTCGAATGGTATGACAATTAGATTAGACTGTGCAGAAATTGAAATCTACACGCTAATACACGCTATACTCATAGTCACACAATGCTGATGTTGTTAACATTAATAATTTGAGAATAAAGTACAACAATAATAACGGTTTGATGTGATGTGAGCTAACCGATCTTTAGATTTAATCACCATTGGTAGCGAGATTTATTGTAATGCTTTTTTCCTCAGTTGGTCAGAACAAACGTGGCAGACTTGTTACTTACTTGTTCAGATGGCAATATATGGTGAAAATGCTTATTTGGGTCATATTCCAAGACGGAGGCTAGAATCTGTGATTGCGAAGTACAGTAAATATCCACACCGGTGCGGTGACTTACTGTCACACACACATACTCCTCAAAACATTAGATTCATCTGCGCTGGAGCCGTGCCGGAGCACAACCCACGCAAGGAAGATAATTCCGCACACAGCTGCAATTCCAGGTTTTCAAACAGAGGTGGCGACAAAGAGGCAAAACTTTCGGACTGCAGCTTTAAAAAAAAAAAAAAAAGCATCTAACTGTTGCGCGTCTAACCTAGGACACACATTTAGAACAATTACATGAATGGTTTGGTTAGCATTTTGTCTGTGGCAGACATTTCTTCATGTCAGGGCAACAATTGCAAAACCCACCCCCCCCCAAAAAACAAGTAATATGGTTATGGATGTCATATTCAAAATTATTTATGCAATTTGTAAGTGCAGTGTAAGTGCATGCTCCTTAAAAAATATAAGTGTATAGAACCCTGCGTGTTTAATTATACTTAGCTGTAAGTGTTTGTGTGTGTATTATGTATGTGAGTATAAAGCTTGGTGTCATGGTGTCTCTGTTGTAGATTTTAAACCTGTTCAGGATTAAGGATAATTGTAGATTAATATTTTCAGTTTATCTCAGCATGACATTGCGATTTCCAGCACTGAAAGATTTACCTCTTTTAAAAAATAAAGCCACTTACATGGATGTCTCTGGGCCCCGCCCCATTTTATTCTCAATTAAGATAAAATTCATCCACTTATCCACGCACTACATAAATACACATTGCACATGTAGAGTCTTCCAAGAACTAAAATGGATGCTTTAATAAGGTAAACTAATAAACTGTACTGTTGGGGGGCCTCCAGGAACAGGGTTGGGAACAACTGCACCTTACATGATTATTTCAAATGTTATATACATTTATTTATAGAATCATGTACTGTATGAAATTTATAATCAACTTAGTTTTGCTGATTATGATCTAAATGTTATTGGTAAAACTGGATATTTTAAACTGATTGCTATTTCAAAACATTTAGTCTCCATGTTCATATTAATAATCATCATCCCAAACAATATTTTGTTCAAAATATCATAATTAGGCACAATTCTTCTGTGAATGATCACTTAGCCAAACGAGTCTTTGCATTGTCATTCGCCAGCTGTATAATTTGAGTTAATGCCTGTAAAATCAGAACATCCATGTCATCATTGGTTTCGATTTCCTCTTGGTAGTTCTTCACTGGAAAGACGTGGCACATTTGAACACCCAATTCATTACTGCACCATACCATCTAGGAGAACAAAACAATCAGGAGGTCAAACTTAAACTCAATGTGCAAGTCAGAAGCAGGATATGAAGCTTGACATTTGTGAATAATTATTTGAATAACAATTGACCTTCTCTTTGATTTTTTTGCTGTAGTAGACCCTCTGAAAATTAGTTTTCACCACTGGACATGCTTCATCCACATTTGTCATGACAATGACCTGGGGCATCCCTGCAATATGTGCAGATGAGATTACATTCTTCAATATATTCTAAACATTCTTTATACATTGAATTATTTTATGTATTTCCATTTGATAAGTCAGCAAAATTAATTAAGTCATAGAGAAAATTAATATTAATCTGATTTAATGTACCCGCAATAACTCTTCATCTTAAAATGTATTGTAAAAATGCTTTAACTGACTAATACTTCCTATAGCAAATGCAACGTTAAAGGATAAAAAAATATGATAAATGCATACAGTCTATACTGTAATGTCTGTAATGTCTTAAAAAAGAGTCACCAGCTTTGCAGAATTTTTTATTATTTTAATTTCAAGAGAATAAAAATGTTAACATACCTCTGTAATCACTGGTAAACTTGACAGAACTATTGCTATTGAAACCATTGATGTAAGAGCTCTTACCAAGCTTTTTGACTTCATGATGAATATTTCTCAGCTTTTCCAGAACACTTTCATCTGTGAACTGGATTCTGTCAGCAGCTAAAACATTCACTAGGCAGAATGCCTGATCAGAGGGTGCTGGTTTCTCAATGTAGTCTGGATCACCTGAAGATAGTGGTTTTTCTGGTTTAAACTAAGATTGACCAAAGACCAAGCAGACATCGGAGTACAGACATTAAAATGTAGAATATAAAACATAAACATGTTTAAAGATTATTTTAAGAAATATTCAAAGGTTTTATTGCTTACCTCATGTCCTTGTTTGACATGACCATTAATGGCGTTGATGATGTCCTCCAGAGGGCATCCTTGCCTAAATCCTTTTTCCAGACCCATGACATCATTGATGACGACAGTAAAACTGGAATTGCCAGTTTCAATTTCATGTGGTGTGTACTACATGAACAAACACAAATTACATGACATAATTAAAACGCACACATTCACAAACTCGTGCAATTTATTGTATTTGGACCTTCTGTGAGGCGGATGAGGCGGATATGTAATGTGAAAAACTTACATCAACTGTAAAACTCCTACTAGCAATTGTATTACTCAGTGCATCGCTGGTTATCCGTCCTTTGAAGGCATTATTAATAGAGTTTATGAAAGCTGATTTCCCTGAACCATTTGGGCCGACAACTAAGATCCTTAAGTATTTCAGATCATGTTTGCATGGTTCGATTGCTTTTATGGTTTGTGTTAAGAAGTCCTTCTTTTGCTTCCTGTACAAAAATAACAATATACAAGGAATAGTTCACCCAAAAAAGAAAATTATCCCATAATTTACTCCCTCAAGCCATCCTAGGTGTATAAGCCTTTCTTCTTTCAGACGAACACAATGGTGGTTATATTAAATAATATCCTGGCTCTTCTCAGCTTTGTAATGGCAGTGAATGGTGCCCGAGTTTTTGAAGCTCCAAAAAGTGCATCCATCCATCCTAAAATAAATCTATACGACTCCAGTGGGTTAAAAAATGCCTTCTGAAGCAAAGTGATTGTGTTTGTCTAAAAGAAGAAAGGCTAGTCAACCTAGGATGGCTTGAGGCTGAGTAAATTATGGGATAATTTCCATTTTTGGATGAACTATTCCTTTAAAAAGGGAAAATGTCAAACATATTTTTTGTAACAGACTTTAATAAGAGTTATCCTTAATTTCTCTATTTGTTTTGTGTTGCCTTTGATATATTTTGTATGTTAAAAATTGTCTAAGGTTCGCATTATTTCCGTTGTTTATGGGGGACTTTTATTTTGAAACGGAATCTGCTTTTCACTGCTCAGAGAGTAACGTTAATGAGAAATGGTATGGAGAGCGAACGCTTCATGACGGCTTAACAGAACTCGTGCACGAAAGGACGGTTTATAAGTTTATTCAGCACCCCCCGAAAAGGCATAAGGTTTGTGTATTTGTATACTGTTAGTGTGAAGTGTCTCACCTTGCTCAAGCAGTTCAGGACAGCATAGCCATAAACAGGTTACCCGTACCTGAGCCTACAGTGTTCAGCGGAGACCCTATTTAGTTTGTAGACTGGAAGGCATAATTTATGTCATTAATAGATAGAAAGGGCATCTCAGTAGCTGATAAACTCTATTATTTAAAAAAATATGTGAGTGGCTCAGCACACAAATATCTTGAGGGCACTTTTTATCGAAATGATGAAGAAGCCTACAAAGACCCTTGGGACAAGCTTAACCAAAGATACGGCCAGCCCTTTGTTATTCAAAGAGCATTTCGGGAAAAGCTGTCTAAGTGGCCTAGAATACAGTCCAAAGATGCAGAAGGTCTGAGAACATTTTCAGACTTCTTAAATGCCTGCTTGCAAGCCATACCTCATGTTAAAGGTCTGGAAATATTAAACGACTGTGAAGAGAACCTGAAGCTGGTACAGAAACTTCCTGACTGGGCAGCTTCCAGATGGAACCGCCAGGTCACAACAACCCTCATGGATGGCAAAGAGTTTCCAAATTTTCAAGACTTCGTCAATTTCATGTCAACAGAGGCAGAAATCATGTGCAATCCCATCACGTCTTTACATGCTCTTCATTCTTACGAGTCACCTCAAGAAAGAAGAGTCTCAAAGGAAACCAAAAGAAACAGAGCAATTGTGTTTAAGACTCAAACAAGTGTAAACAATGACAGACAAACAACAGTTAAAAGCACAGTGCATGTTGTGTCAAGATGACAATCATCAGCTTCATAAGTGCCCAAAATTCATGGAAAGGTCTCTGAAAGACAGAAGGGCCTATGTCAAAGATAACAAACTCTGTTACGGGTGTCTAAAACCAGGTCACTGTGCTAAGGAGTGTCGTCGTCGACACACATGTGATGTATGCAAATTGCGGCATCCCACATGTCTTCATGATTACAGTTATGACAAGGACAGAAATGGAGAACGACCATTGCCCATGGTAAGCAATGTGCATGCACTTGACAGTGAAACTACTAATGCCATGTCACTTAATATCACAAGCGAAGGTCAGTCAGTCATTACATCTATGATCGTACCTGTATGGGTGTCTATAGCAGTAACTTGTGACATTGAGAAAATGTTCCACGTCCAAGAAAAGGATCGTGATTATCTGCGCTTTTTATGGTGGAAAGATGGGGACACAAATTCAGTGCTTCAAGATTGATGCTTCATTGCGCACCTTGTTTTACGAAGCCATGGCAATAGTCAATAGTCGCCCCCTTACAGTTGACAACCTGAATGACCCCATGAGCTTAGAACCGCTCACACCTAATCATCTGATTACCATGAAATCCACCACAGCCCTACCTCCACCTGGAAAGTTCATAAGAGAGGATGTGTATACGAAAAAGAGATGGAGACGTGTGCAGTACCTTACTGAACAGTTTTGGAGCAGATGGAAAAAAAGAGTATCTTAGCAACATTGCTGCTCGACAATGCTGGCATGCTCCAAAAAGGAACTTTCAAGTTGGTGGCATGCACATTTTTGTATCGCTTCATTCAGCTCTTACGGTGATTTCTTGACTAAACAGACAAGTAATAAAACTTAAAATCATCAGTAAAGTTTCGGCCATCATTCGGACGGGGTCCGCTATATTTTTAGAACTCAGTAGTTCATTCTATTTTAACTAAATTTTCAGATACCAAAACACATTAATAAGCAGAGTTAAAAAAATGGAACTCAAAAGACACGGTCGGTAAAGCACAAATCCAACAATTCAGGAGATATCAGTATGAGGCAATATAGTTAAGAAGTGATTATAAATAGTTTCACTCTTTTTCATGTTACTGTGTTATGAAACCATAATCTTAAAAATGTATGCTGAGTGAGTTAGTCAGCTAACTGCTGACTTCCAGGAAACACATGGAACAAACCCCCAGCTAGTGTTTCTCCATGGAGTTTCAAATTCTTCTGTGGGAGAAAAATGCCTCATTTTAGTAATAAATTAGTTTCACTTTCTAGGCTGACAAAGATATATTAAAGGGGTCATATGATGCTATTTTAAAGATCATTATTTTGTGTATTTGGTGTAACAATATGTTGACATGCTTTAATGTTCAAAAAACACATTATTTTTTCAAATACTGTACATTATTGTAGGTCCTCTATGCCCCGCCTCTCTCAAACGCGTCGTTTTCAACAAAGCCCCCTCCTTTGACAAGCGCAGTCTGCTCTGATTGGCCAGCTGAACCAGTGCATTGTGATTGGCCGAACACCACAAGCACGCGTCGGAAATGTAACGCCCCTTACCATAATCGCGAGCGTCAGCTTTCTATGCACCAAGAGCTTGTAACACTCCAAAGAGAAAGGAAAACTTGAAATCGCATCATATGACCCCTTTAAAATAATTTAAGCAGTTCATTAATTGTTGGTAAATGAGAGAGACTCACCAATCTTGGTTTGTGTGTTCCCCATTTTTTTTCTTTAATACAAACTAAACATTTTCCCTACAAGTACAGAAAGATGGGAGAAAATTATGATGTTTTACAGCAACTGTGCATAAAGCAATTAATCAATGCATTGATCTGTAGCTAGCTAATGGAGTGAAAATTGGGACTCATTTTAAAAGCTAAAAGTTCCAGCTAGAGATTACAAAACAGGAACTGACTCAGATATGCTGAGATAAGAAATTCCCATTTCAACCATGAACAAGGCCTATTTATGATATCGTTCTGCTTTTAAGAATAAATACACTGTTAAAATGCTACATGGTAATGTGTATTTTTTAAAAACTCAGGTCAAATGAACTTATCAGTTTATCAAATTTAGCTAAGCAAAATTAATTAGAAATATAAATAAGAAATGATAAGCCATAGTAAAGGAGACAAAATAAGCGAACAGATCAAAGTAAAGTAAGGAATGCATTTAATAAAAATGCTGATTTAAATAATTATAATTAAGACATTATTTTAATCCCTTATTAAACTTATTTTCCACATTTATATAACAAACATGTTTGGATGTACTCCATGCACATTTTGTTTTTGCTTTGTAAAATAAATTCCATACATAATTTTCATCCTTATCCAGCAGTTCTTGGCATATATTAATTGTTTGAGGCATGTTGAAGCAACACTCATAGGCTAAAATCACAATAAAATAAAATAAAAAAAACTAAAAAACATACAAGCAATCTGATATTGGTTAAGTAAATTGCTCCTTATCAGACTATATTGTTCATGTGAGAAAGCAGGACATTAAAGCAAAAAAATATATAAAATAAATAAAAACCAAATGGTTTATTCCACATGAAGTACTCACCACAGCCTGTCGTGTAAAGTTATGTGAATTCAAACAAAAGCTGACTTGTCTACTTAAAACTTGGGCACTTTTACTTTCACTTGCAAACACATACACACACACCTCTGCTATTTAGTTAATGTTTAACCCGTGTATGGTGTTCGGGTCTGTGGGCTCCATTTTCACTTTTTTTCAAAATAAAAATTATATGATTAATTATTTTTCCAAACTCATATACAGTATACTCATTGGCCTTGGCTCATTTTCTGTGAAGAACATATATCAGAACACATTTTCAGTGACCACACACTGTACACCCCCTATACACATTACATACAGTGGGTACGGAAAGTATTCAGACCCCCTTAAATTTTTCACTCTTTGTTATATTTATTGTCTGGGCCTGCTATTAGTATGTGTATGTATGTGTGTGTGTGTGTGTGAGAGAGAGAGAGTTTGTGAGAGTGTGAGTGTAAGTTTGAGTTTTGTGCTTCTGCCCCTGCCGTTCTTGGTTATAGCACTTTAATTCATAAATGTGATCTAACAAATGAAAAGGGCAAATATCAACCATATATGCTGTTTATATTGCTTGTAATTGGGATGAAGTAAACATCTGTTAGAGTATTTCAACATCTTTTTTTTTAATTAAGTTGAATAATTAAGTAAAATATGTTGAATTAAAAACCCAAAAAATGCAGCGGGTCCACCAGACCCACGAACACTGGCGTTCAAAAATATGAACACCACACAAGGGTTAAACATGTTCACTGTGTACAAAACATGACCCTGCCTGCGCAAGCCTGGACATACTGTTGAATCCAAATATTTAGCACTCCCTCTGTATTTGCCCTCGGTATATACTAACAAACCTTTTTTGAAAGCAGTTTTTTAATAAAGTGAAAAGTCAGCAAATTTCTTGTGTAAAATTTTGTTAGAATAGCCTACTTTTTGAATACTTTTCTTGTACTGACCACAAAAAGTGTTGTTTAATTCATGAGTAAATGACTTTTATGGGCTAGATCTTTGATTTAATCATTCAGAATTATCTTACGGTATTAGTTTCACTCTGTAACAAGTGACCTGTCCCTGTTGGTTAGCACAGCACAGCACAGCACACCACACACACACACACACAGACAGTGCATCTTATCAGAATCAGAATCAGAAAGAGCTTTATTGCCAAGTATGAGTTTGTTATAGTGTCACAAGCTTCCAGTACACGGAGACAACAACAACACACAGATAATAAAAATAAGATGTGAATAAAATACACATGCATAAATATAAACCACAAAAAATTATAAATTGTATGTACAGGTGTGCTATAGATAGAATAGGAATAGAATAAAATTAAATAAAGTTGTAGGGATGTTGGAAAATGGCATCTCAGGAACCACACGCCAGTGGTTTGAGTCTTATCAGAATCAGAATCAGAAAGAGCTTTATTGCCAAGTATGAGTTTGTTATAGTGTCACAAGCTTCCAGTACACGGAGACAACAACAACACACAGATAATAAAAATAAGATGTGAATAAAATACACATGCATAAATATAAACCACAAAAAATTATAAATTGTATGTACAGGTGTGCTATAGATAGAATAGGAATAGAATAAAATTAAATAAAGTTGTAGGGATGTACTAGGATTAAGATAAATAAGTATAAGTTTATTGCACATACTTTAATTGCACAATGGGAGAACATTAACTGTTCATGAGGTAGATTGCCTGGGGAAAGAAACTGCTCTTGTGCCTGGCTGTCCTGGTATTCGGTGCTCTGTAACGCCGACCAGATGGCAAAAGTTCAAAAAGGAGATGGCTTGGATGTGATGGATCCAGAGTGATTTTCTGAGCCCTTTTCATCACTCTGGATGTATACAGTTCTTGGAGGGTAGGCAGGGGGGCACCAAAAATCCTTTCAGCAGTCCGAACCGTTCTCTGTAGTCTTCTTTGTCCAGATGCTGCAGGATGAAGTGCAGTCCCATGTTGACTGCATCATCCACGGACCTGTTTGCTCGGTAAGCAAACTGCAGGGGGTCCAATAAGGGTTCAGTGATGTCCTTCAGAACGACTTCATGACGACAGATGTTAGTGCCACAGGTCTGTAGTCGTTAAGTCCTGTTATCTTGGGTTTCTTTGGAACGGGGATGATGGTGGAGCGTTTGAAACAGGAAGGGACTTCACACAATTCCAGAGATCTGTTGAAGATATGTGAGAAGATGGGGGCCAGCTGGTCAGCACATTCATATATACATATATTCGTATATACATTACCTCTAATGACCGAGAACAGTGCAGTCTTTTCAAATGCCTCTTTCTGCAGCGGACCACCCCCCTTCATGTTGAATTTGGACATGAGGGAATTTAAAAAAAATCCTGAAATAATACAAATTGAGGTGGTTAACAATTGCGGACAAAGACTGACATTTCAAAATGACCAGTAAAGGTCTTTTTTTCTGATTTGCGTTGTGAGCACATTAAAGACTTATTGAGTATTGACACCACAATGTTTGATTAATGTTGCACGTTTTGTAGGCTTTACCTGTCCAGCATCCTTCTGACACAAACTTTGAGGTTTCTTCCTTTAATTCTGCACAACTTTGACACCTGAATAGCACATGCCATTGTCAGTACTTGGCAGGTAGTATTATATGCTTCAGTGTACAAGTGTTTACCAACCTTAAACACTGATGCCCACTGACCTGCAACTTCTCCATCACTAACCCTATAAAACTCTTTATTCCAGCTGTTTAAGGCCCACACCTCCAGACTGAGAAATAGCTTTTTCCCTAGATGGCCCCCAACAATCTCTCTCTGCCTTTATAATTGTCTGGCACAACTGACTTCATAACACAGTGATAGCTGCTGTAACTAAAAAGTAGCCCAGTACACACTTTAACCTGTGTACATGGATTAACATGGATGAATACATTCACCCCTACCATTTTTTTGTTATGACATGTGTTCTGTTTGTACTGTTTAGGTTTTAATGCTACATTGCACATCTGAACTATTTGCAGTATTTTAATACTGCTGCGTACTTTTTATAATTGCTAATTTTATATTGCCATTTTAAATCATTCTGTTGAAGGCACATCCCAACCCTGAGGCCTGTGACCCATCATTACAGATTCGTTACAGTATTTATCATAATGCCTCTTTTCATTCTCATCTGAGCAAGTACCCAGTCAGTCATTTTTATGCTTAAATATAAGTTGTACATTGACATTTCCGTGCACTTGACAGAACAAACCAAACTGAAAGATGTTTAGTTGTTACTGAGTTTTGTAAAACATTAGGTCTGCCCACAGCCATGTTTGAGTGGATTCAATGTCTCAGCCAGTGAAAGCCAGTGGGCCTGGGCCCACCCACCTGTCAGTCAGGCCCACCCAGTCATTGCAAGCTACAGCAGAGATTGCTTTGACTACAGCGATCGCCGGATGCCGTTATACATGCTTTTGTCCATATTAGTTTTTTTCCTGGCACGTCATACGTTACTTCTATGAGTCCTTTTTTGAACTTTCTGCACGAGAGCTCCCTCCGGCTTCGAGTATGAATGAAACGTCTCTATGCTCTTGCCACTTCTCCCCCTCCCCCCTTCACACCGAGCACATTTCACACTCAGTTGGTCACCGAAGTTTAGTTGTACGTTAAACTAAAATAAAATGAAACAGAGCAGCTTACTAAAGTTTGTTTCAAAAAGACGTCGTGTGCAGCTGCAGGAGGAAGATAATTCCGAAGTTCAGGAGCCATCAATCTCGAGTAGTAATGAGCTGAGCAGCTCTGCTAGTGTTCATTCACCTATTACTCCATCACCAGCAGCGCTCCATTCTCCAGCGTCTACCTCCCCTACACACCAGTGAACAGGCACATACGGTGTCTTTAATTAATACATACAAACGCAGCAACAGTAAAAATGAATGAATCATAATTTACTATAGCAACGTTATGTGCATTCATTTTTTCAGACTCGGCTAAGCCTAGGGCCAGCACTGAGGACATAAGACTAACAGCCCCATCCGACTTGTCCACTATTAATGACCCTGCTACCCAGCCCAAACTCAGTTCATTTCCAGTCACCACTATAGCAGGCAAAAAAATAAGTTTTAATGTCCGGTGGTATGAAAAGTTCCCATGGCTAGAGTACAGTACTTCGAGAGACGCTGTGTTTTGTAAGCCATGTCGTCATTTCCCTGAAGCAGCCACTGAGAGCCGATTTATAAAAAATCGCTTTAGAGATTGGAAGCATCTCTCCCATTGTGTTAAACACGAGGCTAGCAGGGCACACGCTACAGCGCTGGGCAGGTCTGAAGGGTACAAAGCAAGCCACAAACCAGAATGGGGAAATATAATTAACCAGCTGCACAAAGATGCTGTCAACAGTTCGTTTGTGGAAAGGAATAGAGAACACATTAAAGTTGTAATAGACCTAATTTTATTCTGTGCAAAACAAGACATTCCCTTGCGTGGGCATCGTGAAAATGAAGAGGCACTGAACAAAGGCAACTTCTTAGAATTATTTCAACTGATCTCCAGCCATCATCCAGAAATAAAAAAACGACTGGACGAACTGCCTAGAAATGCAAAACTCACTAGCCCTAATATCCAGAATGAAATGCTGGAGATTGCAGCATTATTAAATCTCTGCAAAATAAAGGCGGATTTGCATGATGAGACAGACACATACTATGCAATTTTAGCAGACGAATGTAAAGACTTATCAGAAAAAGAGCTTGTGGCAGTATGTATCTGATACATACATAAAGGCCAATTGAAGGAAAGGGCTGTGGGGTTTGTAGAGACAGGGGATATGAGCACAAGTGCTATATCAGCAAAGATTCTGGAAGTATTGGAGCCGTTGCAGCTGGATCCAAATTTGTGCGTTGGATTTGGGTTTGATGGGGCGTCGGTTATGTCCGGCAAAAAAGGAGGGGTGCACGTGATTTTAAAGAAAACATTTCCTCACGGAGTATATGTGCATTGTAATTCCCACCGCCTTAACCTCGTCCTTTGCACAGCATCAAAGGTGTCCCCTTGCATATCAACATTTTTTGATGTCATTAACAACTTGCATAGTTTCATGACGGGATCACATAGACATGCTAGATTTATGCAAATCCAGCAACAGCTGTGGCCAGGGAAAACGATTTTGTAGCTAGAGAGTTCCTGTGATGTTCGATGGAGCTCATGGTCAAGTGCAGTGAGTAAAGTGCTGACACTTTTGGGTCCTATATTGGAGACTCTTGCTGAATTTCCTGAAAGCTCAGGCCATTCAAAACTTGAGGCCGACTCACTACTGCATCAAATGCAAACTGAAAAATTTCTGTTTCTACTTGTAACGTTCAACAAGTTGTTTGAAACGAGTGACTATGCCACTAAGGACTTGCAGTCCGCCACTATATCTGTAACAGATTGCATTGATCTAATCGAAGGACTTAAGGAGAGCTACACTACATTCAGGAATGAAGAAAATTACCTTGATAAAGTAATGGCTTTGACAGAGGATTTGATGAAAAGGCGTGGCATTGTGAATTGGGGGATATCACTGGGACCCGAAAGAGGAAGTTGACAGCGAAGTTGGGCGATACGCTAATCGAATCTACAGTGGGCAAAGCATCACCTGTCAAGGACAACTCTGACCTGAAACAATTATGGAATGATATACTAGACAAGAAGGTCATGGAACTGAACACCCGTTTTAAGGCTGACACGTACAGGTTAATGAGAGCTGCCGCTGCTTGCTTGCCTCAGTCTAACACCTTTGGCGATACACACTTTAACATCGCTGTTGAGGATTCTGAACATGAGGTGTTTGTTCAGCAACTAGAAAGAAAAATATCAAATGGCAGGGCATTTCCATCACTTGTGGAGGTGCTCGATACATGCCCACACGATATCTTTCCGAGAATGAATCGTCTCCTACGGGCCCTCATCACAATACCCATAACAAGCTGTGGTGTCAAACTATTGTTTTCAACTGTATATCGGATTAAAACAGGTATCAGAGCAACAATGCTGACACAGAGACTGAAATCTTTGTCCCTGCTCTCCTTTGAAAGAGAATTGACTGAATTGTTGGACTACAACAAAATCATTGCAGTGTTCAACTCTAAGCCCCGTCGTCTCCTGTTATAATCATCAAAAGTAAGTCAGTCTACATTTTCCTACTATGTAGTTGCCTAGTCACTGTTGTTTATTCCATGTGGTTTATGTGGCCGCTGAGCCAGACTGACCAAGTATTATTTTTACATACTGTCCGCTACTGTACTGTACTATCCACTGTACTGTCCTGCTGATTTGATGATAGTGTTGCGGTGCATCTGTCAGATGCACGTGTGTGTGTGGTGTGGCCGCCGTGCTAATGCTGTTCTTATCGTTATGTTCTTAACACTGCTTATAATGACATACAGGC
>NW_015544180.1:638781-644868 GCF_001515605.1 Sinocyclocheilus anshuiensis
TATATATAATCACTTGAACAAAAAGTAATCAAGACAAAAATTGTGTGAAGATGTAAAGAAAGGCTGTTAAAGGGACACTAAGGCAGTATTCAAATAGGTTAATTTGTTTACTTCCAAGGGAATGGTGGTTTGCATGGAATGGAAATTTCTTTTCACTAACCCACTTCCTTAAAACTGGTTTAATGATGCATTCATGTCATGTTATGAGATTCCAACTTGTAAAAACCATCCTTGTAGAAATCATTAACTTGTAAATTCAGAATCTTCTGAGAACGCAGCCTTTAGAATGACACAAACGCATCATGAGGCCATGTTTGAAAAATCCTCCAAACATGACTGATGGGAAAATAACATAACATAACATAACATAACATAACATAACAACTGAAACAGATGTGATATGCTAAAACTTATTTATCAAAACATCCCATGAATCGGAATTTGGATTTCACAGCAGAATTTAGACCTCCAGCAGGTGCATCTGTTCTGGTGATAGATGTAACAGCAGTTAATCAGCTGACAGCTTTCATTACAGAGAATTTGATATACTGAATCTATGCAGACTATGTTGCAGGAAGTAAGAAAAGTTTAAAAAAGAAAAGTAACTGGGCTACTGAAAACGGGATGTTGCTTAAATTATTTTGTGCATTGTCTGTATCACATTTTGAAGACGTTATGCAATATAACAGTATTCCAGTATTACAGTTTTCCTGTTTTGTGCTGCTTATAACCTATATTGGAGTGTGTTTGCAGTTGTCTGTTATTTTAAAAGGACTATAGTAAAACCAGAAGGTCATGCAAAACTTTTGTAATTGATTCCAGCCCAGAAGCTTTAATAATTGATCATAAAGAATTGAATGACTCTGTCTTAGCTAGCATAGCTCCTGCTAAGTTACCTGTGTGTTTAAGCATTTTACAGTAGTTATATTTTGTTCAGGCATAAACAATGTTTTTCTTGTATGCCACAGGAAGTCCTTTAGCTGCAATGTAACATGCAGGTAAATGAGCTTTTTTTCTTCTTCTTCTAACAGTTATAGGTGTACAGTCTGAATTTACAAAAAGTCTTGTTAAATAGTTCCCAAACTCCCCCTTGTGTAAAACTACTCAGATGTCACCATGAAATACCCCAAAACGCTCAACTGCTAACAACATATGAATTCTGTGCCTTAATGTGGTAAGTCAGACAAACATTTATATTTAGCTCTATTTATAAGATAAGTATGATTTAAAGGAAGACCAGTGATGGTTGTGACAATGTTGCTTTAATAAAAAAAAAATAATAATTTTTATTCCACAGTTGTCTGTAACAAATTAACTTATCCCTAAACTGTGAAAGTTATTGTCAATTCTTAACACTGCTTATAATGACATACAGGCCTATGCTCTGATTAAACGGTGGTGTGTATTCAAGCAGGTGTAGTTGTGTTGGCCTATTTTGATGCATTTTAGGCTGGGCCCACCCAATTTTCTTTGGGCCCACCCACACTGTGATTCCTGGCTACGCTAGTGGTACACAGCTCAGTTGCATTAAATCTGTGTGTACAGAACTGAACTGAACAATAGGCTACATTAATGCAGTGATGCCACTCTCTTTTGAACACTAACAGCTTGTCAAAGTAAATCACATGAACAGAGGTATGTGTCTTGACTCATTCACAGATTCTCACACTAGTCAGTCTGTCTCTCTCACTGGTAGTGCCTCCCATCAGACCTGTGGTCTAGCATTAGCTCATACATTATGGTGGTTGTGTCATTTGCACATTTAAAGATTATGCTGGAACTGTGCTTTGCTACACAGTCATGTGTAATGGTACACGAGGGATATCACGGATCGGGTTAGTTTACTCATCACACTCTCATTTTCACATACTACACACTAGGGGGCAGTATGCAGTTTACCTCCTGGTACACAGGTAAAGGTGGTGGTGGAGGGAAGGAGGAGTGCAAAAGGATAACGTAAGTTCAGGGCGTAGTTCAGGTCGGCACATCATTGGACTGTTATCATCACCGAAACCCTTTCGGAATGACGACTACAAGAGGGAGCTGAGCGAGGTAAGATCACAGTCTCTCAGTCTCACACTAAATACAGAAGCTTTGAACATAATGATAGATGTGTGCAGGATTTTATGATTGGACCATTTAGGACCTTAAAACAGTGTTTATTTATTTATAAATAATATTATATTATTTTGGAGGTCGTGTGGCTACTAATGCAAATGTCAGAATCCAGGATCCAGTCGCACTAGTTTGCCCTGGATCCTTTATTTGTTTGTTTGTTTATTGCCTATAAGTTTGAAGGGAATGTTGATGTTAAATGCTAAACAGCATCCACACATGCATATCTCCAGGTGTGTCAGTAGAGTTGAATGTGGCACCTGCACATGCAATGCCAAGCAATGTAAGGAAAATAATATTTTCCAATAGATTTGGGCACCCTGTTGTTTTTTTTGCACTTCCGTGTCTGCAATGAAAATGCACGTAGAATCATTCATTAGAATTATTTCTTGCCCAGCCCATTCAAATAACATACAAACACAATTTGCATTTGTCATTTGGAAAAAAAAAATAATTTAAAAAACTCTGCGCTTGACATCCTCACTCCATTAATGGACTGCTCTAACAACCCGTTTACATTTCTGTAATGTAGGAAGCAAAAGCTAATGTGATCACTTATATCGAAAACAGGGCGACCCTTCAAGTGTTGCTAACAAGGGTCTAAAGTCTGACCACATGGTGGAGAGTTATTGTGCTGGTAGTATTTAGAAAGCACTTACTAAATTAAAGTGTTATCTGTTGCTCTATGGTTAAAGCATCTATAATATATATTGTTTTTCTTCTTCTTCTAACAGTTATAGGTGTACAGTCTGAATTTACAAAAAGTCTTGTTAAATAGTTCCCAAACTCCCCCTTGTGTAAAACTACTCAGATGTCACCATGAAATACCCCAAAACGCTCAACTGCTAACAACATATGAATTCTGTGCCTTAATGTGGTAAGTCAGACAAACATTTATATTTAGCTCTATTTATAAGATAAGTATGATTTAAAGGAAGACCAGTGATGGTTGTGACAATGTTGCTTTAATAAAAAAAAAATAATAATTTTTATTCCACAGTTGTCTGTAACAAATTAACTTATCCCTAAACTGTGAAAGTTATTGTCAAGCACAACTATCACTTTGAAATTTTAACATTTAATTACAGGTCATTTATATATTTTATTAATTAATCTCCATTTGCAAATTAAAATGTCAGTTTTAATGTTGCTTTAATAAACAAAATAAATAAATTTGATTCCACAGTTGTCTGTAACAAATTAACTTATCCCTAAACTGTGAAAGTTACTGTCAAGCACAACTATCACTTTGAAATTTTAACATTTAATTACAGGTCATTTATATATTTTATTAATTAATCTCCATTTGCAAATTAAAATGTCAGAGTTTTTTGCAAATTTGCACCACTTGTGGCTTTGTGCTACTTGGCAGTGAATATGTGAATAAGTTTCACATGTGACTGTTAGTGGTGATGACCAGACCAGAGATCTTACTTCAAATGGACTTTATCAGACCATGCTCCACGTGGCTCTAGCATTGGAGAAAGCTTAAATCCAACTTGGATCACGTGTACCTTGATAACCTATCCCATTACAGCCTTGACATCTATTAAATAAATTAAATATTTATCTGCTATTAGCCCGTGCAAGATACTATTTGGAGGGTCTGATCTGATATGTAATTTGTGTAAAATGTGCTTATTCAGAGCTGGTGTGAGACTGCCGAACACAGTGTTGTGAGACTTAAGTTGATGTCTGCATCTTTTGGAATTTATTGCACTTTTAATAACCCACGTCAAGCTCACTATTTTCTCATTCATCAATTAATCTCTTAATTGCTGACTAACTTTCAAGCAGTCCTGTCAACTGAA
Source organism: Sinocyclocheilus anshuiensis (assembly GCF_001515605.1). Taxonomy (NCBI): domain Eukaryota; kingdom Metazoa; phylum Chordata; class Actinopteri; order Cypriniformes; family Cyprinidae; genus Sinocyclocheilus; species Sinocyclocheilus anshuiensis. The sequence goes on from NW_015544180.1 coordinate 642,708, forward strand.
AGCTGCACGGATATATTTACATACCGCCATATTTGTGTAGCGCCCCTACCTTCTTTTATATAACGGTTTAGTAAGGAGCAGCACCAGGTTCAATAAACTAGTGCCTAAGAGATGTTGTATTAAGGCCCCTCTGGCATCACTGAATGAAATACTTCTCTTTTAGAAAGTTATTCAGAATAAAATCAATGCTCACACAAGTTCACTGGTCAAAAATAAACTATTTTGAATAAATAAAACACTTCAAGTAGAAAAACACAAATAATTGAATTAGAAGTAGAATAAAAGAGTAGAAATAGCTGAAATTTCAAGTTGCAAAGTATTCACACAATAAAGTTGATCTCAAGTTTGGTACAATTTAACCCCAAAAGGGAAATATCACAAATGACCTTGACAAGTACACTTCGAGTTAGTAAATTGTATATTATTCACACAATAAAGTTGATCTCAAGTTTGGTACAATTTAACCCCAAAAGGGAAATGAGAATTACTGAATTACAGAATTACTGAATTGACCTCTGTGTCAAGTACACTTCGAGTTAGTAAATTGAGCAAACTAACACACTTGCAATTAAATGTACAAAATAATTCACTTTGGGTGTCAAAATATTACTCTGAATGCTCACAGTTCCTAAGCGTGCTGAACCACACTATATGAACTGATATGTAACACTGTGGGCCCACAGACACACACATAGTTAAAACACGCACACTCTCACAACCCACCCTGGAGCAGGCCTGAATCGTGGTTTGAGAACGTAGTGGCCGGGAAACTGAAAACTGGCCTCTACAATCTCCTGAGTGTAAAAACAAAAGCAAACAAGGGTACCTGAATTACTTTAGGAAGTGTGAAATGGTCGCGAAACACCATGGTAGACCTCTTGCAGATCCTCGTCCTGCGCTGTCACTGGCAGCCGATGTGGGTCACACTCCAACGCAGCCAGAGGAACCCCAGACCTCACAGCGATCTGGTGCGCTATATCTGGTCTCCCTCGGGACGATTACACGACAAATTCACAAAGATTTCAGTCCTTTTGTCCTTTCTTGAAAGTCATTTTTGACGATAACTTGAAGCACAGTCTGTTTCAATGCTATTTAAGAGCAAATGACGTAACCGCAATAACGGAAAAAACATACACTCAGAATTCAAATATAAACAACAGAATTAACTCAACCACTCATGTATACACATGCACTATATACACTTCAAAGTATTAAAACGATGATCTATCGATTCATTTACTGTGTTTTCTGCAATCTGTCAAATAAATCGCTTTGATCAGCTCTCTCCTCAGCTGCACATCTCTTGTCTCTCCCCCTCCTCCCCTATTCACCACTCACATTTTCCATTTTCCCGGAAGGGAGGGACTTAACACATACGAACCAATGAAAATAAAGATCAACCCAACTCGTAGGGCAAAAGCAAGTTCCCCTTCAGGAACTCGAGCTGCATCGGAGAACGTTTTGGGAACGCCTTCAGCGTGACCACGCTCTGAATCACATGTGTAATCAGTCCAATGGAAGGACGAGACGTCATAGGCGGGTGATGTAGCGACCAGGAAGCTATAAAAGCACGTGAGGTGGAACCGGAGTCAGCTTTCTGTCATTCAGCAAGCGCTCTGTGTTGTGTCAGTCATACTTTTTGTTCTGTGAGTCTTATTTGATGTTGTTTGTCTGAAAAACAAGTTATAAAGCATGTCAAAGGCTACAGAGAAAACCAAACATAAGGGCAAAAGCGGACAGCGTTTCAGGCTGTGTTCCTCCCTGCCCTCGCTACATCACGAGCAGGAATACACACAGTCTGTGCATTGTCTCTCGAGGGGGCCGACTGTCTGCATTGTGAGCGAATGTCATTACGCTCGCTTCGCTGCCAGAAGGCTCTCTTTGAGCTCTCTTCCTCGCGGTGCGGGTCCCGCTTCAGCCGAGGCTGAGCGGCAGCTGCATTCGTGGGGTTCGCAATTGGATTTGGCGGAGGGAATGGAGATGGGCGAGTCCCTATCTCCTTTCTCACCCGCCAGATCCGGTGCCCGCTCTCTGGGATCGGAAGCCCGCTCTGCGGTTTCTTCCCCCCAGGGAACGGGCTCGACGCTCCACCTATCTTCCTCCGAGGAGGTTGATGTGGAGGGTGTCGATGAGCATTTGCCCCCTCTCTCAGCCCAGTATG
>NW_015544180.1:645871-659051 GCF_001515605.1 Sinocyclocheilus anshuiensis
TGACCAGGAAGCTATAAAAGCACGTGCGGTGGAACCGGCGTCAGCTTTCTGTCATTCAGCAAGCGCTCTGTGTTGTGTCAGTCATACTTTTTGTTCTGTGAGTCTTATTTGATGTTGTTTGTCTGAAAAACAAGTTATAAAGCATGTCAAAGGCTACAGAGAAAACCAAACATAAGGGCAAAAGCGGACAGCGTTTCAGGCTGTGTTCCTCCCTGCCCTCGCTACATCACGAGCAGGAATACACACAGTCTGTGCATTGTCTCTCGAGGGGGCCGACTGTCTGCATTGTGAGCGAATGTCATTACGCTCGCTTCGCTGCCAGAAGGCTCTCTTTGAGCTCTCTTCCTCGCGGTGCGGGTCCCGCTTCAGCCGAGGCTGAGCGGCAGCTGCATTCGTGGGGTTCGCAATTGGATTTGGCGGAGGGAATGGAGATGGGCGAGTCCCTATCTCCTTTCTCACCCGCCAGATCCGGTGCCCGCTCTCTGGGATCGGAAGCCCGCTCTGCGGTTTCTTCCCCCCAGGGAACGGGCTCGACGCTCCACCTATCTTCCTCCGAGGAGGTTGATGTGGAGGGTGTCGATGAGCATTTGCCCCCTCTCTCAGCCCAGTATGAGGAGTTGTTGGAGGTGGTTACTCGTGCCATGGCTAAGTTAAATATTGATTGGCCAGCTGCCACCTCCACGCTGGAGCCTGCCGTTCTTCCCCGATCTCCACACCGAGGTGTCGAGATCATGGGCCAGACCATTCTCGTCACATTTATTTGTCCCTGCCTCTTCTCAGTAGCTTGGTGGACAAGGGGTATATGGCTGCAGGTCAGGCTGGTGCGTGTCTGCACACCATGGCGGTGTTACAGGCGTACTAAGCCGACCTGCTAAAGGAGTTAGACGAAGGCGAGGAAGTGAAATCGGCTCTAGTGGCAGCGGAGAGGCATCTCTGGTTGACCCTGTCCGACATTAAAGAGAAGGACAGGGTCTTCCTCATGGACGCCCCGCTTGCGCCTTCTGGCCTGTTCGGCGACGTCGTCGACAGGTACCAGGAGGCTCGTAAACAGGCGGCGGCGTTCCAGCGGTTCCTCCCTCGCCGCTCTCTAGCTCCGGGGGCTGCTGGGCGGGAGCAGCCCTTGCCGTGTATCTCCTCCTCCTCATACTGCGAGGCACAAAAATAGAGGGACCGAGGTCAGCGGCGCTCTAGGTTGGGGGGTCTCCAGGGAGCGCTTCCCTCAGTCTCTTCCGCCCGGAAACGAAGCGGAGCTGAGGGGCTCGCTCTCTAGAGCAGCTAGTTCGGCCATCTCCTGCCGGTCCTCCGCGTCAGGGCACCGAATTAGCAGCTACAAGTACACCTGAGGCCAGTCTCGAGAGACTGGTTCCCTTAGTAGACTATTTAGCAGCATGGAAGCTACTGCCAAATGTGTCTCGTTGGGTCCTGCATACTGTAGAAAAAGGCTATCGCATTCAGTTCAGCGCTCCTCCGCCACCTTTCAATGGCATCTTTCCCACACTCGTGGGCCCTGAGCAGGCTCTGGTATTAGAACAAGAAGTGAACACTCTCTTGAGGAAGGAGGCCATCGAGGTGGTCCCTCCTCACAGCAGAGAATCCGGGTTCTACAACTGGTACTTCATTGTTCTGAAGAAGGATGGAGGGTTGCATCCCATTTTAGATCTACGTCAGTTGAACCGCTCAGTCATGCGATTGAAGTTCAGGATGCTCACTATCAAGCAAGTCATGTCTCAGATCAGGTCCGAGGACTGGTTTGTCACGATAGATCTAAAAGATGCGTACTTCCATGTCTCCATCCGTTCCTGAGGTTTGCTTTCAGGGGCGAAGCTTATCAATATCGGGTTCTTCCTTTCGGCCTTGCACTCTCACACCGCACTTTCACGAAGTGTGTGGATGCTGCTCTGGCTCCCCTGCGACTCCAGGGCATCCGCATACTGAATTACATCGTTGATTGGTTTATTTTGGCTCAATCAGAGCAATTGGCGGTTCGGCATCGAGATGTCGTTCTCGCTCACATGAAAGAGCTGGGGTTAAGACTAAACGCCAAGAAAAGTGTGCTTTCTCCAGTACAGAGGAGCACTTATCTTGCTCTGGCTCCCCTGCGACTCCAGGGCATCCGCATACTGAATTACATCGTTGATTGGTTTATTTTGGCTCAATCAGAGCAATTGGCGGTTCGGCATCGAGATGTCGTTCTCGCTCACATGAAAGAGCTGGGGTTAAGACTAAATGCCAAGAAAAGTGTGCTTTCTCCATTACAGAGGGCCACTTATCTGGGCGTGGTGTGGGATTCGACCACGATGCAGGCACAGTTGTCTCCTGCTCAGATCGAGTCAATCCTTACTGTAGTTGCGAGAGTCAGAGAAGGCCAGTCACTCACTGTCAAACAGTTTCAAAAACTGCTGGGTCTGATGGCAGCTGCGTCCAACGTGATACCTTTTGGCCTGCTGTACATGAGACCCTTACAGTGGTGGCTCAAGACCAAGGGGTTCTCCCCGAGGGGATGGATGGATACATCCCTCACCGGCTGGGGTGCGGTCATGAGTGGCCACCCTGCCCGCGGTCTGTGGAGCGGTTGCCATTTCACGTGGCACATCAACTGCCTTGAGATGCTGGCCGTGTTTCGAGCTTTGAAGCACTTCCTCCCGGACCTAAGAGATCGTCATGTATCGGTGAGCACCGACAACACAGAGGTGGTCTCTTATATCAACCACCAGGGAGGTCTGCGTTCGAGCCCCTTGAACAAGTTGGCGCACCAGATCCTTGTGTTGTCCGAGGGCAAACTCTTTTCGTTGAGAGCAGTACATATTCCTGGGCATCTAAATATGGGAGCAGACATCCTGTCGAGGCAGGGGCCGAGGCCCGGGGAATGGAGGCTTCACCCCGAGGTGGTGAAGCAGATATGGAGAATTTTTGGGCAGGCTCAGTTGGACCTGTTTGTGACTCATATGACATCGCACTGTCTCCTCTGGTACTCTCTGACTCATCTGGCTCCACTGGGGCTGGATGCTATGGTACAGACTTGGCCGAGGCTTCATCTGTATGCCTTTCCCCCCGATCACTCTGCTCCCAGGAGTTCTGGAGAGAGTGCGCCGGCATGGGGTCCATCTGCTGCTAGTAGCCCCATTCTGGCCGGGCCGAGTATGGTTCTCGGACCTGATTTCCCGTCAGGAGGGATCTCCTCTCACAGGCGGAAGGTACGATTCTCCACCCCCGCCCGGAGCTGTGGGAGCTATGGGTGTGGCCTCTGAGGGGGCACAACTCGTAGCTTCCGGTCTCTCAACCGAGGTTGCTGAGACCATCCTCCAATCCAGAGCTCCCTCCACGAGGAAACTGTACGCCTTGAAGTGGAAACTTTTCACTTCTTGGTCCGCAGGGTTGACCCACTCCACCTTAAAAGTCTACGTGGCGGCCATTGCGGCCTACCTATTGGTGGCCAGTTTTCACTTCTTGGTGCGGAGATTGCCAGCTCGACCAAGTTAACTGCCCAGTAGGTACAGTGCTGGAGTTCCTGCAGGCCCGTTTCTCCACAGGGCTAACCCACTCCACCCTGAAGGTCTAGGTGGCGGCCATTGCATCCTACCACGCCCCTCTTGGTGACCAGTCAGTGGGTAGACACCCCCTACTCACACGTTTCCTCCGCGGTGCACGGAAGCTGAGGCCCCCGGTACGATCTCGTGTCCCCACGTGGGACCTGGCTGTGGTATTAGAAGCTCTCTGCAAGCCTCCTTTTGAGCCTATTGAGGAGATTTCTGATCGCTTTCTCTCTATTAAGACTGTTTTTCTTCTGCCGATTTCTTCCCTTAAGAGAGTTGGGGATTTGCAAGCCTTCTCAGTGGCCCCTTCCTACCTTGACTTTGCGCCTGGCTTGGCCAAGGCTTTTCTCTACCCTCGAGCGGGTTATGTTCCTAAAGTCCCCTCTGTCACACCACAGCCTATTGTACTGCAGGCCTTCTGTCCTCCTACCTTCAGAGAACCCGACCAGCAGAAGCTTAACTGTATGTGTCCAGTGCGAGCACTGTATTCCTTTAATGGGCCGTCTTCACTGAAACTCATTCAACTTCCTACAGGGAGAGAAAGATTGCAGAAAGACTAAAAACTAGGGCTGTCAATCGATTAAATTTTTTTATCTGATTAATCACATCCTTTTTCTGTGATTAATCGCGATTAATCTCACACTTCATGAAATTAAGCATAGACCATTTATCTTGTTTCAAATGTTTATTTTGTCATCATTTGCAATATCCAGAAAAGTAAACAAAAAGACTGAAGGGTGATTCTGAAAAATCTATATTTTCTGCAAGCTTTTTTCAAGATAAATTTAGATGACTTTCCAAAAAAGGACACTTAGAAACTCCAAAAGGACACCAAAGAACGAAACGATATAAGGAGATCAGAATTTTATAGTATGTGTACAGTGCAACAGCAAAGAGCTTTTTTTTACATTTTAGATTAGCCAAGTTGCGATACCGAACAGGACCACATGGAGATGCCAAAAAAAACTAAACCAACCGCCTGCTGACTGTATATATCTACTACAGTACACGGATCCATTCCGTATAACTAAACACAGCAACATAAAAATGGCAAATCAAAACATTATCGTGAATGTGTGTTGAAACAACGTGAATGTATGGAAATGTCTGTGCCCGCAAGCAGAGAAGCAAAATTGGGTTAAAGGGTTAGAATATACAGTAAATTGTGCTTCAGTCATTTTGCGTTAATTGCGTTAAATTATTTGAACGCGTTAAGGATTGTAAAATTAATCGCATGCATTAACGATGACATCCCTATATTCCTTGTATAAAATAAGGCATTTTTACCAAATAACTTAGAATAAGTTGGAATTGATGTATTAATAAAGTGATTTTGTTTAATGTATTTCTAATTTTAATGGAGTTTTTACATTGGCTCTACAGTTAATAGTTGATTGAGCTAATGTGTGCGGTTCAAATGATATATGAATGCAACACGGACCAAAGACAGTAAGTGACCCTAAAAAGTATATATGTAAAAACTGTATGTTGCCCATTACAGTTATGTACAGGTGTCAGAACCATTGTCTACTTGCAGTAGATCTCCACATGTGCAACTGAGTAAGTTCACAAATTATACATCATAAAAGCTGTCCAATCAGGTTGTGACCGTATCTTTATGTCTTTTGTTTCGTATCTTTAAGTTCAATGTTAAAAATGACATTGCGAACACTAAGCAATCCAGGACTAAATGTATCCTTTTCTTTTTTGGTCCGGACCAAAAGAACCCAGGAGAACCAAACTACAATTGTGAAATAAAAAATGTCTAAAAAATTTTGAGATAGAGAGGTCTGAACTTTTTTACAGTGTTGGTGTAGGGGTGGAGTTAGGATTAGGCAGTCTGAAGCAATCTGTCAGGAAGTCTAATTTCAGCAAAACAATGGCATTTACTGTAATACTGGTCTGAAATGCACTCTCATTAATGCACACAAAGAACAATGACTGAGGTCAAGATATCTGTTAAATAATAAATTAGATTTAGTTTGTTACTTGCCAGACCCTGACACTAGCACCTAGTGTATCAATTTTCACTAATTGTCTCTCTCACATTCTCGTTCTCTCTCTCACTACATGTATATGTGTGTAAGAGAGCGGAAAGGAGAGCTTATTTCCATATAAAATAATGATATTATCATGGAAATTAAAACAAATATGAGGGATAATAAAAATAAATCATGAAAATTTAAAACATCCCTATTTTCTGGTTACCCTGTGGGGTCCTCGTTTAGACTGACAAACTACTGCACATAAAACATTAGCAAAGATTTAGATGAAAAAAAAATGTCAACATGATTACTATTATTCTTTTAATGTCTTAACACAATCACAAATCAAATTTTAAACTATATGTATTGTATCAGTTTTACTTCAGAATGTCTCAGCAAGGTGGTGGTCATGTATGCCAGAAGTTTCTTCACTCTACCTAAATTCTCATTGCTTACAGTATTACACCTGATCCCATGTTACAACCATCCCTGGTCTCCCCTATATTACATGTACAATGATTTTTTGATGCCATTTTTACTTGTTTCTTTTAGAAGGGTTTCTGATTCCAGTATGGAAGCCTCAAGACATTTAGAGGTAAGTTGCACAGGAAAAGTCAACATTTCTTATGTACATCATCTGTAGTTTCCACAAGATACGTCTTTGTTGTAAAAATGCATTCGTTTATACACTAACCCACAAATAACCATTATCAATCACCTGCATCAACTGTGGGATTGTAAATATATTTCAGTCTTATACAATAATTAATTACTGATTACACAACAGTTTTGTTTTTTTACTATATTTCTGTTTGTTACAATGTATTTTTTTTTTCTTTTAGTCCAGGTCATATGTGAAAATAATGTTCACTTTTTCATAAAAGCATGAAACTTGGTACACTTTTATAGTTTGCGGCCCTAAACATTTTCAGAAATGGAGCCATAGCAAAAACACCTTGTGGTTGCCATGGTGACCATTTTACTTTCCGTAAACCAAATTATGTATTTTGTGTCATAGCTCCTAAACCAAACATGATAACACAGAAAAGGTGATGTCTTACCCCTATGTTTTGATGGTCAAGGATTACAATGATACCATATACATAATTTTTTTTCTTTGATAATTAACTAATATTTTATTCAATAATAAATTAAAAGATTGTTTTCAAGAATATTATCATATATTTCAGAGATATATAAAAAATCATCTCAGGTAAGTGTATTTTTCCTTACTTCTCAGGCAGAGTCAGGTAGGCGGTAGTGTGTTTCCAAAGCATTCTTGTTCTCTCTCAAAAACGCTCTAACATCACACGCAGACGGCAACGCAATCAGGTGAACAGTTAATGGTTAATTCAGTGACTTTATGAGAAGGATTACAATGAAATCTCAGGAGATGCATGTGGTGTATTGGGACAATGTGTATTTGTAATTACTTGGTTGATGTCTGGCATCTCATTGGTTCCCGACTTTGGGAGCCAGTATTTAAGTTATGTGATGTGTTGCAGTGATTGACGTATGTATTTACCTGAGTAAAGCGTGTTGATGTTTGCCTCGTTAATACATTATAATGCAGACTGAAATTTCAAACATATTTCATGTAAACTTAATTTACAATCACTCTCTGGGGCCAGAGTTGTCTATTATGTTGTCCACAAGGGGGAAGCCAGAGTCCTGCATGCGGGTGGAATTTCTAGGCTGGACTATTGCAGTGCTCTTCTAGCTGGACTTCCATCATGCGCAATCAAACCTCGACAAATGTTTCAGAATGCAGCGGCACGACTACTCTTCCATGAGCGCACAAGGGCCCACTTCACATCTCACTTTATCTCCCTGCACTGGCTACCGGTTGCAGCTCGCATCAAGTTCAAGACATTGATGTTTGCATACAGAACAGCCACAAGCTCAGCACCCTCCTACTTCCTCCTCACTCTTAGGAATCTACAGGTGCATCTCAATAAATTAGAATGTCGTGGAAAAGTTCATTTATTTCAGTAATTCAACTCAAATTGTGACGATCACCTTTCCTGGCTGGTGAAATGATCTTCCCACAATCGCAGTAATTAACTGAACTCCCAACATGTTATCTGACAGCAACACTATTTTAATCCCATACCCAACCCATTTGACATAAAAACTGGGACCCAAACCACATCTGCATTAAATCTCCTACATGAGGTATACAAAACTAATTTATTAAAACTTTTATTCAAATTGTGAATAGATTAAATACAGAAAGCAAGCAAAGAGCACTCCCTTTAATATAATCACTACAGCTGTCAATTAGTGGCAGCGCGATTGGCTACATTGCTCAGCGTGTACTGGACCGAGTCAAAATATTCTTGGTTATTGGACCCACAACCTGCCCGTGCTTGTCACCGTCTGGCCCGCACCCGCATCACACCCTACACATAATTATTTTTCCACCCATTACATCAAATATTAGCGATTCACCTGCATGTACCTGTCTTTACAATATGGTCCTTGAAGGACAGCTGGTCACCAAAGAATAATTTTTGATGAACCTAGCAGGATGATGAAATCATGCTGTAGAGTCGAAGTGGCAGCGAAAACAAGAAGCTCAGTTTTTGCCAGGTTGAGCTGCAGGTGTTCCTTCATCCATGCCGAGATGTTTGCCAGGCAGCCTGAGATCAAACTGATGATTTGGAATCAGCTTTCGCTATCTGCAGGGCTACAGTTACCAACAGCAAAGTTGAATGGCCGCTGCTGAAACCGGATTGGTTAAGTTCAGTTGGTCATTCTGTGAAATAAATAATGCAACTGTGTCTATAAAGGTTTGAACCAAATGGTCCATTCCATTAGAATAACAAAGGAACAGCATTCCTCAGGAATGTCTTGTAGATTGCAGGATCTCCAGCGGGAAGGTCCTAACAGTATTGTTTCTAGCCATTTTGTCTTCAGGTATAAAATTACATCCCACAGACAGAACTTTGGGAGAAGCTAGGATTCATACAAGGGTAAAATTGTTTGAAGGAAGACATGCTAACGTTGCTATTGAAGAACTGCTACACTACCATCTTCAATAAATTCTTCTCTCTACAAAAATTTTGGTCAAGCCTACTTCATTTTTTTGTATTTGATAAATCTAGTACATTGGTGAGCCACCCGAAAGACTGCTCAGCAAAAACACAATAAATATGATAATACATGGGGAAAATTTTAGGTATTATGCACTGGCCTGTCTAGACAGATATTGTCTTGAAAAGAAGTTAAAGTGGATCATAAAGTGTCAGTTGCTGTATTTACATCCAGAGATGAGAAATGGGTGGGTGAGGGAAGAGAGGATGACACTACAGAGGAAAGATGGAAGGGTGAAAGGGAGTGTAGGTTTGGAAGATGAATGAAGCTAGGAGTGGAAGAGGAAGTCTGCAGTGTAAGGCTTCTCCAGATGGATTTCGAAGTCACCAAATACTACAAGTGGACTGCCATCAACAGAGAATGAGGACAGCAGCCTATACAGCTCCTCTATAAAGGTGCCCAGTTGACCAGGAAGGCAATAAATCATTACAATATGGAGTACAACAGGAGCTGTTACCATAATAGCATAAAACTCAAAATAATTTTTATTGCACAGGGAAGAGTGGGTTGAGTAATTCCAATTATTAGAAATGAGAAGACCAGTACCCTTCCAACCTGACGGGGGGTGTGAGAGAAAGGGAAGTTGTTAGAGAGAACAGCAGGGGTTGCGGAGTCTTCTGGATGAATCCAGGTCTCAGTCGAGCCCAAGATACTAAGAGTAGACTGAGAAGCAATGGCCAGAATGAAGTTTGTTGACAGATGACTGACAATTCCAGAGACCCACAGAAAATGACACAGGTGCAGCAGAAGGGGTGCAGATAGGATGCAGTTTAGCAAGATTGCATTGCCGTCTGCGTGTGATGTTACAGTATTGTTGAGAGAGAACAAGAATGTATTGGAAACATACTACCGCCTACCTGACTCTGCCCGAGCGGTAAGGAAATATACACTTACCTGAGATTATATTTTTTTTATATCTCTGAAATAAATGATTGTTTTCTTGAAAAAAAATTGAATAAAATATTAGTTAAGCTGGTGTGTGGTGGGCATTCTGGCGTAATATGGCTGCAGTCGCATCATCCAGGTGGATGCTGCACATTGGTGGTGGTTGAGGAGATTCATGTAAAGCGCTTTGAGTACCCAGAAAAGTGCTATATAAATGTAACGAATTAATAATTAATTAATTAAAGCAATCTTTTATTGTACTATTGAATAAAATATTAGTTAATTATCAAAGAAAGAAAAAATAATAATAGCCATATTGACTTTTGTAAATGCTATGATGATGCTCAGATACTGTTATTTCCTTCTCACATTGCTGATTTCACCATTAATTCTTTACCTGAACAGTTATGTTGTTGTATGTGATATCATTGTAATCCTTGACCATCAAAACATAGGGGTAGACATCACCTTTTCTGTGTTATCATGTTTGGTTCAGCACATATGACACAAAATACATAATTTGGTTATGGTGGAAAGTAAAATGGTCACCATGGCAACCACAAGGTGTTTTTGCAATGGCTCCATTTCTGAAAATGTTCAGGGCCCTAACCTGTACAACTGTACCAAGTTTCATGCTTTTATGAAACAGTGAACATATCACCTCAAATTTTGCACAAATCACCTGGACTAATTAGAAAAACTTGTATGGTTTGGTGAAATAATCAGCCTCGCACCATGTCTAGTGATTTAGTATTCGCCCAAAATGTGGTTATATGCATTTATTACAGAGGAAGTTGTACTAGGAGTAGTGGTTTATATAAAAGCAGAAGTAATTCTGATAACTAAAAACTGCAACAACAGCAGATGGAGAGAATGGAAAGTGATAACTTTAACTAAATGGATAACTGGAGCAATCATATTAAATGTAAATTTAAATGATGGGAACAAAAGGAATAACACTTTAGTAAAATTTTAATGAGGCAATAGAATATTGAAAAATGAGAAATAGAAATTATTGAAATAAAAAAAAAAGCGTCAGCTAAAATACTGAGATGTAATATGATGGGTTAAAAGGATGTATATTGGATAAGAAAAGGGGGATAAACCAAATTTTTGTATATGCTTTACAATTTGGGCCCCAACATGATATTATAAGAGATATGGTGCTTAGAGAAGATGTGTCGAGACCAAAAAGGGGAAAAATTTAGATCAAGGAGTATACATGAATGTTTTTGGGGAAATTAAGAAAAATACAAGAGGTCAAATTAATTGATGAAGTTAAACAAAAGGACCAATGCCTTTGAGGGGTACATGCAACTGAAGATGAGAGAGTAATAAATGAGATAGACTGAACCAGGAAATAGCAAGAAGGGGGTGTTTTGGATATGGATATTGATATTGCTATTGCTATTTATGTGTTTCAATGCTATGTTATTTGCTTGTTTTTATGTTAACGCCATATATGCTTTGCTATAAAAATGCTTGTACTTGCAATACTTTAAGACAGGATGAATAAGCAACAGTTGTGAAAGTTAGGTTTATTTAGTTTGATGCTCTGTAATCAACCATTAAGTTTGGCAAGAGTATACAGAGGGGTTGAGAGAGCATGTTGCAACATCAAGAGGACACGAAACAGACAAAGACATACGGTAAAGAGGCAGAGTGCTAGACGCAGAGAGCAACATAAGCGTCAGAGGAAGTATATCCGCCTTATTAGACATGAGTTACACAGTATTCCCCAAAAAGAAACATATAAAGTCTGAGTAAACCACTCTTCAGATGCTGCCTGCATTAAGCGTAAAGGACACCTTATACCCTATTGATGAGTGCTTAACAGCATCTCCAATGTTGCTGTTTAAAGTTTGATTTTAGAACTCATATCTTAACTGATTTTAAGTTATATTTTTGCATTAAATGCTTTGTATTGTAACTAATAAGAGACTTTATTGTTGCGACTGCCTGCCGTGAGACTTTACTTGTAACTACAAACTGAGCCTCAAACAAGAACAACCACAAGGGAGTCTTCTACGTCATTCCTGAAGAACTTCAACCTGCGGACGGGTGAGTGCTTCATGGTTTAGGCTAGATCTGACTATCCTTGCCCTCAGGGCCGGTTCTAGACCTTTTGAGGCCCTAGGCAAAATTCATGTTGGAGGTCCCCGAACCTCAATAAAAAGCACTTAAAAACAAATGTGATTACCTTTTTATTTATACAACTTTAAATTTGGTATATTTTTACGTATACAGTACCATATACAGTATCTCTTTTTTGGTTGTTGAGGATGTTATTATAGCCGTGATTATTATTGTTATTATTTTGCAGCAGTTTGTTCATTAATTTATTCACAGTTCCTGAATTCCACTTCAGTAAATGAACATCATTGCTTATCATTTCTTTAATCAATTTTGACTACAGATACTGTCATATTAATATTAATTATATAATATGTATTGCATTGTTTCCTTAAATATGAACTATATACACAAATCAAGTGGAAGTGAACAAGACGATCACTACTAAGCAGAAGTGAGGTTAATTTCTAGTTAGTTGAAACTGAAATGAAGTGTTATGTTAGAGCAGTAAGACAAGCATCAGCAGAATTTAGAAGATACACACATATGAGTTTTTTTTTTTTTTTGAAACATAAATGTTCTATTGTGTTTGCTTTTTGACTTTGAATACAAACCTCTTTGCTTTTACTTTTGTAGCTATTTTGCTAGTCAGTTCCCGACGCGATTTGAATGCCAAATTTGTGCATTCAAAAACTGCTTTGCAACCAGAAGCTTTAACTTAGCTTTGGCTACCTGAAATTAAGGAAAGGACTAGAGATGTTAAAACAATTGGTAAATCTGATAAAAGACAGACAAATTCATCCAAATAAAATAAATTGTTTTATATATTTCAAAAATACAAATGTATCAAAAATAAAAATAATTTTTTATTCTCTCTCTCACACACACACACACACACACACACACACAGAGAGAGAGAGACAGAGAGAGAGAGAGAGAGAGAGAGAGAGAGAGCTTGACATACATGCTCTGGAACAAGTTCTGCAATCCTACTATATTTGTGTACAGTATGTACATTGAGCACTGCAGTTGGCTCATTTGTGGCCAAATTTGTCTTTTTGAAATATATAAAGGTATTTTATTTGGATGCTTTTTTCTGTCTTTTATCAGATTTACCAACTGTTATTGTTATTCTATTTGTGCTGGTCAATTATGAACAACAGGTTCATACAATAGGCACTGTAACTGCTAGCAAGAACTTGAGAGAATTGGGTGGGGCCGAGGGGCCGCTGCTGCAAATATTTGAGTGGCTCCTCCCCTAACAGATGTAATCTCACTTCAAACTTTTGATATAATTTGAGAGCCCTGGTTAAAGGTAAGATAAAAGGACACACCGAGTAACACTATACACTGTTCCATTGTGTGCAATCTTTGTGGATAGAAGTAAATGGGGATCACAACACTCCTCATTTGCTCAGACATGATATTTCTATAACCTGCTGCATTCTGAAATAGTCTAATTTTGATACTAATATTCTGAGAAATAAAGACAAGGCTGAGTTAAAGAGATGTGGAGGCAGTTTCATTGCCATTTGTGCTTCTCATTGCCATTTCCTGAGGAAATAGTGGTTGTAATGTTTTTTTTTTTTTTTTTTTTTACAAAAAGGC
>NW_015544180.1:659634-660526 GCF_001515605.1 Sinocyclocheilus anshuiensis
CAAAAAGGGTTTGTAATTTTTTTTTTTTTTTTTTTTTTCACAAGATGGCTGCTTTTCACCAACCAACTTTCAGCTCTGTTGCCATGTTTGGGCACAAATCCCCAACTCAGGAAAATAAACTTCTGCCTTGGTGAAAAATAACGGAATTATACAACAGAGATGCAACACAACAATATAAATCACATATAACAGTAAGTCATTCTTTAATAGGAAATTTAAAAAAATAAAAATCAAATAACAGACATTATATGATCAGATATTTGGTTTATTTTTGCTTCACCAATAAAAATAGATTAGTTACAATGTTCTGCTATCAGTGCTATCTTGTCCAGTCAACACTGCTTGTTTCTAGCTAGCTTCAGGGACTTGTTTGTTTCTTTTGGCCTCAGTGTAACAGCAGATTTACATTTACATTTATTCATTTTGCAGACAATTTTATCCAGAGTGACTTACAGTTGAGGAATACAACAAGCGACAGTAATACAAGGTTTCAGTCATTGTTCAAAACAGTAAAATTCAGAACAAGAAGAGATTAAGGAATAATGAGGGCACGGTCATAGGGAAAAGTGAAAGCATAAAGTTTTTGGTTTTTTTCCCCTCCAGATAATCTCTCTACATTAATTTTTGAATCTAGATAATCTGTCCGGATTCAGGAAACACACAAACTTATATATCGCATTATTATTATTATTATTATAATTAACAATAATAATAATATTATTATTATTATTATTTTTTTATCAATCTGCAGAACTCATTTACGAAATGGCTATATTACTTATAGACAAAATGTTAAAATTATAAGTACAATTTTATTAGAATGACTTTTTTCCCAAATACGTAGTAAGGTCTTTCAGTTCCACAAAATGCACACACACACACACACACACAC
>NW_015544180.1:660987-665432 GCF_001515605.1 Sinocyclocheilus anshuiensis
CACACACACACACACACACACATATCCTGTATACATCAGGAACTTACTTTGCGTGATTTCTTTGCCTTCTTGCAGAAACATTTCTCTCATAGTATATTCACCATTTACAGTAGATGAAAGTTAAAATGACAAAGTTTGTCAAGATAAATCCACAATTTTGACCCACACCCTAGAGTGCTGAAACGTGTGATATCGGAAAACATCTGGCAACTTTTCTGAATTCTTTCTTTACTACATACCCAGCCATCCCATAAAACGAGAAGAAGAAAACGAAGATACCAAACTTTGAGTTCATATTACTTCACTGTTCCGACCAGGACACTTGACATTGAGGTAAATATAACTCCTTCAGATTTCATTTATGTTTGCGTTTATTCATACAGCATTCATTTTAGCCAAAGTGGATTAGGCTATAACAAAGTGACTGTTGATCAAATATTACACACCGAAGAATTACACACATTTACAGCTGATTCAAAAAGCTTTCTGAAGTAATGTAAATTACCCATTTGTTAGATAACATTGTATATTGATTCTACTACATTGTAAAGCCATATTAAATGTCCTGTAAGCGTACAGTATTTATTTTAGATTTTGGGGGCTTTTGACTTAATATGCTTAGCTAAGTTTGCTTGCATTTTTTTCTTGAATATTATTTCAATCAGACTAGAGTAAAACATTACCAAGACAGCTTACAAAAACTGATGTAACCCTGAACAATGAAACCACTGTTGCCAACTCTCACAAGACAAATAAGCAACCGCAGCTACAAAAAAATAAACAAGCCCAATATTATTTGATTAATTATTATCATAAATATTATTTATGATCAGTTATTTATTACCAATAAATGAGCCTGCAACATATTAAACTGAAACCACTCTTTTATTTGAAAAGCAAAAACAGAAGTTATTTTACAAAAATCAGCAAACTGCAACAAAGCGAAAAGGTACGCACTATCTACTCATCTCCAATCAACATGTGAGCAGAATAGGATTGGAGAGATGGAACAGGAGAAAAAGACAAGAGCTTTAAGGGGGAGTTGTAACATTGCCACATATTTATAGCCTAATAAAGTCTATTCAAACCAAACATATATACTGTTAGTATTGGTATAGGCCTACTTGTTTTTGAAGTTGCTAGACTTTCCTAACAAGCAACCTTTTTTTTTTTTTAAATAAGCCCAAAAAACCTGGCAACCTGGGATTTTTTCACGCAACTTAACAAAAAAAGAAGCCCAAAGTTGTGTATTATAAGTGGACTTGGCAACTATGAATGAAACCATTAAATTTTATTAAATGGTGTTAGGACGCATGTGTGTGAAAATGTTGTAATATAAACTGTCACTTTAAGAAACTCACTTGCCCAGGGAGTTTGGTTGTGATGCACTTAGTCAAATGTGCTTAACAGCAAGTTAGTGTGTTTATATGTAAGCACCTTGTTTAAATTACAGTGCTTCGAAAGCTGTGTCCTAGTAGGGTATGGTGTTAAAAGTTGGACAAAACAGCGTAAGTGTATTAACACAGCACGCAAGTGAATTACAGTACTGTGTGCAGAGTGACAAAGCTCGCACATAAAATGTAAACCTTAAGAAATGGCAAATTCCAAACTCGAGCACAAAAAAAAAAACGATTGTGTACACGCATCAACACGTTGCGAGGACGAATAACAAAACTGCGAGTCCTGGCAGATCCCACACGCGCAAGTAATGTCTGCACATGCACGCAGATCTGAACACACTGTTTTGACAGTCAGGGGGCGGCGCCCAAACATGCTTGCTGTGTTAACAAATGCTATTGGCTGCTGGCCAAATCCTGTATTGATTGGCTACTCGTCTTCGGACTGACTGTTGATGAGGGCAACGACAGAGAGCGGGATGGGATGATGGCAGACAGTAAAGGGGTAAGTTTTCTTTCTAAATTCATACTTAAGATTTTTATAATATAAGACATCTAGATCTCTGTATAGGCGCCTCAGTTCAGATGGCAGCAGTGCGAGTAAACGAGATCATCCCTTCCTCTTTACTACTAGTTCTAGCACCAAATACGCCCTGGGTGTGCCTACCTGGATGTTGCATCATCAACACGAGACCACTGTTCAAGTCATGCTTTAGCAAAGGTGTGTGCAGTTGATCATTTAAGTTAACAGCCTAGTAAAGGTTTATAGTTTCATTTTTGTGTTTTGCATTTGTAGTCTTGAGGCTTTTCACATCACAACAATATGTTAGGAAGCAACAATTTTCCATTGTACTTGCTTTGTAAAATAACAGTTGTGGAATCTATGCTGGTCAGACAAAGACAATCTTGAGGCTTTTCACATCACAACATGTTAGGAAGCAACAATTTTCCATTGTACTTGCTTTGTAAAATAACAGTTGTGGAATCTATGCTGGTCAGACAAAGACAGACTGAAGAGAACAGATAAAGACTCTAAATGGGACAATATACTAGTCATTCGATGTAACAGATTTTTCAAGTTGAATGCCCTTTTACTGAAGAAATTCTAGCACTGCTTCAAACTGGTATTAATCCAATCACAGAACTATGCAAAAAACATATCTAGCTGTACTACATTTGTACTCCTTCATATTTGTCAATTCATATATTTCACGTTACAGGCATATTACAGCTAAGGTCAAGTTATTTCATGTACCTTTTATTCCCAAAGTTTTCATTAAACATGAAATTAATAAAACTTATACAGCAACTGTAAAAACCGACATGTTGTCACGGGTTGCTAGGGTGAGAAGCACGAAGGAGGCAGATATCAAACAAACAGAGTCTTTTAATAAATCCACTTAGGAAAATCAGGAGAACACAACCACTTAAACGACGTTAGACAGGACAAGGGAACTGAGGGAAAACACAGGGCTTATAAACACATGGAATGTAATCAGGGAGAACAGAAACAGGTGAGGAGCAAACAAGGATAATTAATAAAACACAGCTGAGACAAATGGAACTTAATAAAACAGGAAAAAGAAACTACCAAATATAGGCATAAAGAAACAGGAGGCAGGAACGCAGGGAAAACAAAACAAAAACCGACCATATATGTGACATGTTTTGAATGCTTTAATTCTGCAATAAAACCAAAACAATAACAAGAACGGTTAACGATGCATAACAAGACTTTATGCCTCAAACATGTACAAAGTCAGTAGGAAACTATTCTAAAAATAAATGTACTTATAATGCATGATTTAAAAAATCTGTTGAAACTGTCAAAATGCATGGGTTGCAACATGACTATTTTGAAAGAGTTACAGTTCCAAATTAAACTTCTAGATTCATATTGCCTCATACTTGTGATAGGGGATGAAGGAGGAATAGTCACGGGTTGTCTCAGCAATTATTTGTACGCATTCAACTTATGATGATTTTTGTGAAAATATGCACACATTGAAGACCATGTACATTTCATTTAAGTTTGTTTTATGCTGCAGATACTTTTTATTTCAGAATTGTGTGGCTGATGATGTACAAATAATTGCTGAGACAACCCGTGACTATTCCTCCTTAATCCCCTACCACAAGTATGAGGCAATATGAATCAAGAAGTTTCATTTAGAACTGTAACTCTTTCAAAATAGTCATGTTGCAACCCATCCATTTTGACAGTTTCAACAGATTTTTGAAATCATGCATTATAAGTACATTTATTTTTAGAATAGTTTTCTACTGACTTTGTACATGTTTGAGGCATAAAGTCTTGTTATGCATCGTTAAACATTCTTGTTATTGTTTTGGTTTTATTGCAGAATTAAAGCATTCAAAACATGTCGGTTTTTACAGTTGCTGTATAAGTTTTATTAATTTAATGTTTTATGAAAACTTTGGGAATAAAATGTACATGAAATGACTTGACCACGATTAGCTGTAATATGCCTGTAACATGAAATATTAAACTCAATTCAATTCAAGTTTATTTGTATAGCGCTTTTTACGATACAAATCGTTGCAAAGCAGCTTTACAGAAAATTGCGTTTCTACAATATTTAGTGGTGGCTTATCAGTGGTGACTGTCAGTTTATGTACATATGGCAGAAATGTACGGAAAAATCAATTAAAGACGTAATCAAACAGACGAACACTATTAACAGCAATTATTATATGATGCAATCAAACTTATAGCAAAATGTGGTAGTTCTGTATGTTGTTTCAGGGTTGGCATCATCTGAGGTCCTCTGAGGGGTTGGCATCATCTCTTCTTAGGTGTTCTGGATCCAGACTGAAGCTTGTGTAAATCCTAGTTACCACATGATGTCCATCACGTGGCAAAAACAGAGAAACAGATAGAGACAAATTACCGTAGCTGCTGTTCCAACCAAGCAAAATTGATTTGTTTAACCCAAGCTAAAGAATAATAATGTGCATTTGATCAGATATAACTGCAGTACAAGATTATGAGATGCATTATTTGAATGCTTGGCCAAAGAGATGTGT
>NW_015544180.1:665515-666262 GCF_001515605.1 Sinocyclocheilus anshuiensis
GTCCAGAGTTTTGCGACCTTAGGGAGCGTGATGGATTGTAGCGTGGTAGAAGACTAGTTAGGTACGCAGGAGCTAATCCATTAAGGGCCTTATAGGCAAGTGGTAAGTAATTGTAACTGATAAGGAACTTAATAGGTAGCCAGTGCAGAGACTGTAAAATTGGGGTAATATGTAATATGTTATAGCCCATCATTTCAGCGACAGCAGAGACACTCGGAGCCTGTGGCAGGGGATACAGACCATTACGGACTACAAGCCCCCACCACGCACCTGTGACAGCACCATCTCCCTGCCGAACGAGCTGAACGTCTTCTTCGCTCGCTTTGAGGCACAAAACAGCACCACTGCACAGAAGACTCCACCTCCTCCCGGTATATTGTCCCATTTAGAGTCTTTAGAGTCTTTAGAAAGTGGGTAAAATTCCATGGCCAAAGAAATATATATGTAAATAAATATATGATAAACATGATAAACATAGTGTAAAGTTAATAAATCAAATTTGTTAGATCAGTTCCCTTTCAATACTTCACTTCGTACTGCGTCGCTAGACGCTACGGGAAACTCCTTTTCTCTGATTTACTGAAGCCTTTTTTCAATCACAGCAGTGCATCTGCACTGCCATTGTTTCAGAAATGAACCAATGACGGCGCAGCAGAGCTGCGCGAGCCTATGGCGAAGCAGCGCGCCCGAGCCCGCCAAAATGGGCGGGGCATCTGGCTATATAAGCAGGTGCTCGGCATAGGATCA
>NW_015544180.1:668682-673676 GCF_001515605.1 Sinocyclocheilus anshuiensis
CTAAAGAATAATAATGTGCATTTGATCAGATATAACTGCAGTACAAGATTATGAGATGCATTATTTGAATGCTTGGCCAAAGATATGTGTCTTTAATCTAGATTTAAACAGAGAGAGTGTGTCTGAACCCCGAATGTTATCGGGAAGACTATTCCAGAGTTTGGGAGCCAAATGCGAAAAAGCTCTACCTCCTTTAGTGGACTTTGCTATCCTAGGTACTACCAAAAGTCCAGAGTTTTGCGACCTTAGGGAGCGTGATGGATTCTAACGTGGTGGTAGAAGACTAGTTAGGTACGCAGGAGCTAAACCATTAAGGGCCTTGTAGGTAAGTAATAATATTTTGTAACTGATAAGGAACTTAATAGGTAGCCAGTGCAGAGACTGTAAAATTGGGGTAATATGATCATATTTTCTTGACCTGGAGAAGACTCTAGCCGCTGTATTTTGGATTGACAAATATGAAGGAGTACAAATGTAGTACAGCTAGATATGTTTTTTGCATAGTTCTGAGATTGGATTAATACCAGTCTGTAGCAGTGCTAGAAGTTCTTCAGTAAAAGGGCATTCAACTTGAAAAATCTGTTACATTGAATAACTAGTATATTGTCCCATTTAGAGTCTTTAGCATTCTTTTAAAGTGGGTAAAATTCCATGGCCAAAGAAATATATATGTAAATAAATATATGATAAACATATATTTATCAGTGTAAAGTTAATAAATCAAATTTGTTAGATCAGTTCCCTTTCAATACTTCACTTCGTACTGCGTCGCTAGACGCTACGGGAAACTCCTTTTCTCTGATTTACTGAAGCCTTTTTTTCAATCACAGCAGTGCATCTGCACTGCCATTGTTTCAGAAATGAACCAATGACGGCGCAGCAGAGCTGCGCGAGCCTATGGCGAAGCAGCGCGCCCGAGCCCGCCAAAATGGGCGGGGCATCTGGCTATATAAGCAGGTGCTCGGCATAGGATCACTGATTCTTTCTCCTTCAGCGACGACATCTACTGCTCTTCGCTGAGTCTACGAGATTTGAAGCCTTCGCCGGCAAGCTGATCCAGCCGCCGTTCTACAGCAGCAAGATCAGCTCACCGCCTCTGCTCTCTGCTCACTGCTCGCAGCTCGCCGCTCTCAAGCAGCACTGATCAGCGCTCCGCCTTGCAGCACTGGATCAGATCGCCGCTTCAAGCAGCTCTGTTCCCGCGTCGCTCTCAAAGGCAGCCCCGGTCAGCGCTTCGCTCACGAGCCGTCTGCAGAGCGCCTGTGTTGACGCTTTCCTGCTTGAGGTAACAAAGAGCAAATTTCTGAGCAAATTTCCTGCGACGTTGTTGCAAATGTCGCGCCACGGCTGTGGCTCGTGCAGGACACCACTGCACGCTGATGACGGGCACAGTGAATGCGTGCGATGTCTGGGGAAATCCCAAGTCTCGCCTCTTTGCGCTTGCGGATAGCTTTCGCTTGGCGTTACCGAAGGCCTTCTTATCAAGTGGATCAAGCCTGCAATCGCAGCCCTTGCCCCTTGGAAGGACCCTTCATGGTTCAAACAGGATGTACCCTTGGGGATGATGCACAAAAGGAAGGTCATCTTCACAGATGCGTCAAGCATGGGCTGGGGAGCCCTGTGCGACGGCAGACCAGCTTTTGGCGCGTGGTCGAGAGAAGAGGGTCATCAGGCGAATCAGAGAACAAAGGCACAAGGTTCTTCTAGTGGCCCCGCTCTGGAGAAACCAACTATGGTTCTCAGAGATGTCTCAGCTGCTCACGGCAGCTCCATGGCCCATTCCCCTGAGACGGGACCTCCTCTCTCAGGCGAACATGACGATATGGCACCCCCAACCCAAGTTGTGGGCCCTACACTTATGGCCTCTCGATGGGAGCCTATGAACCTCTCAGAGGGTGTCTTGAATACCATTTCTCAGGCTAGAGCCCCATCTACAAGGCGCCTCTATGCCCTCAAATGGTCGGTCTTCACCGCTTGGTGTACAAACCGCGGTGAAGACCCATCCACATGTGACATATCTTCGATATTGTCCTTCCTTCAAGAGCTGTTGGATAAGGGTCGCACCCCCTCCACTCTTAAGGTCTATGTGGCGGCTATAGCAGCTTTTCATGCTCCTATAGACGGGATATCGATCGGCAGGAACAACCTCGTTGTTCGCTTTTTGAAAGGGTCTAGGAGGTTGAACCCCCCTCGCCCTTCTACGGTCCCTACGTGGGATCTGTCTACGGTTCTGAGGGCGCTCAAATGCCCCCCCTTTGAACCGTTGCAATCCGCTGATATTCGACCCCCGTCGCTAAAGACCGCTGTGCTATTGGCTTTGGCATCGGTTAAGCGAGTTGGAGATTTACAGGCGCTCTCTGTGAGCCCCTCCTGCCTTGAATTCGGGCCTAACGACTCCAAGGTCGTCCTGAAGCCTAGGCATGGTTACGTACCTAAAGTGCTCTCTACTCCATTCAGAGCACAGGTAATCACGCTCTCTGCGCTCCCCCCCTTGCAGGAGGACCAGGAGCTAAATCTGCTCTGTCCTGTCAGGGCATTAAAAATCTACATTGACCGCTCCGCCTCCTTTAGGCAGTCGGAGCAGCTCTTTGTATGCTTTGGTGGAGGATGCTGGGCCTTATGGCCTCTGCATCGCCAGTACTGCGGTTAGGCCTCCTTCGCATGCGGCCTCTCCAACACTGGCTGAAACCCCTGGTTCCATCCCGAGCTTGGTGTCACGGATGCCTTCGTATCAAGGTGGATCAAGCCTGCATCGCAGCCCTTGCCCCTTGGAAGGACCCTTCATGGTTCAAACAGGGTGTACCCCTGGGGATGATGCACAAAAGGAACGTCATCTTCACAGATGTGTCAAGCACGGGCTGGGGAGCCCTGTGTGACGGCAGACCAGCTTTTGTCGAGCGAAGAGACAAAGCTGCACATCAACTGCCTGGAAATGCTGGCAGTATGGCAGGCCTTACAGTCCTTCCTACCACATCTAGAAGGATGCCATGTCTTAGTCCGATCGGACAACATGACGGTAGTATCCTACATAAATCGCCAGGGCTGCCTTTCCTCCCCACGCCTCTTCAGGATGGCAAAGAGCCTACTGGAGTGGGCACATTGCCACTTGCGCTCCCTAAAAGCAGCGCATATACCGGGCAAACTGAACCAGGGAGCAGACATGCTGTCTCGGAGCAACGTCCCCTCTGGCGAGTGGATGCTTCACCCCCAGACGGTTTGGAGAATATGGGAGATCTTCGGGAAGGCAGAGGTCGACCTCTTCGCCTCAGAAGACAACTCTCACTGCTTAATCTATTTTTCAAAGGAAAGGGATGCGCTGGCCTACGATTGGCCCAGCCTTCTCCTTTACGCTTTTCCCCCGATCGCCCTGATCCCTCAGGTCATCAGGCGAATCAGGGAACAAAGGCACAAGGTTCTTCTAGTGGCCCCGCTCTGGAGAAACCAACTATGGTTCTCAGAGATGTCTCAGCTGCTCACGGCAGCTCCATGGCCCATTCCCCTGAGACGGGACCTCCTCTCTCAGGCGAACATGACGATATGGCACCCCCAACCCAAGTTGTGGGCCCTACACTTATGGCCTCTCGATGGGAGTCTATGAACCTCCCAGAGGGTGTCTTGAATACCATTTCTCAGGCTAGAGCCCCATCTACAAGGCGCCTCTATGCCCTCAAATGGTCGGTCTTCACCGCTTGGTGTACAAACCGCGGTGAAGATCCATCCACATGTGACATATCTTCGATATTGTCCTTCCTTCAAGAGCTGTTGGATAAGGGTCGCACCCCCTCCACTCTTAAGGTCTATGTGGCGGCTATAGCAGCTTTTCATGCTCCTATAGACGGGATATCGGTCGGCAGGAACAACCTCGTTGTTCGATTTTTGAAAGGGTCTAGGAGGTTGAACCCCCCTCGCCCTTCTACGGTCCCTACGTGGGATCTGTCTACGGTTCTGAGGGCGCTCAAAGGCCCCCCCTTTGAACCGCTGCAATCCGCTGATATTCGACCCCTGTCGCTAAAGACCGCTCTGCTATTAGCTTTGGCATCGGTTAAGTGAGTTGGAGATTTACAGGCGCTCTCTGTGAGCCCCTCCTGCCTTGAATTCGGGCCTAACGACTCCAAGGTCGTCCTGAAGCCTAGGCATGGTTACGTACCTAAAGTGCTCTCTACTCCATTCAGAACACAGGTAATCACGCTCTCTGCGCTCTCCCCCTTGCAGGAGGACCAGGAGCAAAACCTGCTCTGTCCTGTCAGGGCATTAAAAATTTACTTTGACTGCTCCGCTTCCTTTAGGCAGTCGGAGCAGCTCTTTGTATGCTTTGGTGGTCGCACCAAGGGGCTTCCGGTCACAAAGCAAAGACTATCCCGTTGGATAGTTGATGTAATAGCTCTTGCATACTCCTCCTTGGGCCTTGGCCTCATCCTGGGCATGGTCCAGTGGTGTGTCCATTGCAGAAATTTGTGCGGCGGCCGGCTGGTCCTCGATGTCCACCTTTGTCAGGTTCTACAATCTACAACCTCCTGCTTTACAGGCTCAGGTCCTTTCTGCTTAACTGTCTCTCTGAGCTCAAATGCTCCAGGCTCCAGTATCCCCGCCCTAAGGCTGGATTTAATCCTTGCTGGGTTTGACTTTGTCTCAAACCCACTGAAGTTCCCATGTCTGGGCTTAGCTTCCGGCACGCTCTCGGCCCTATCTAGTTCCGAGGCTGTGCGAAGCTCTAAGAACGATTATGTAAGGCCGGGCTCGACCTCTATGAGTTAGCCCATTTCTTTGCCTCCTCTTGACCCCGAAAATAATCCGGGTCTCTGGCTATGGCCGCTATGGCCTTAGTTGATCTGTAGGGCCCCCTTCTGGACGCCCTGGACAATTACCATATTGACCCAAATAACCCAAATATCTTTTTTCTTGGAAATACATCTGAAAAAACGCGGTCGCGTCTTATATTCAGGGTCTAGACTTTGACATGTCAATAATACACCCACAACAATAGGTGGCGCCAA
>NW_015544180.1:674671-689640 GCF_001515605.1 Sinocyclocheilus anshuiensis
TCCACGAGAGGCATGGCCTCATCCTGGGCATGGTCCAGTGGTGTGTCCATTGCAGAAATTTGTGCGGCGGCCGGCTGGTCCTCGATGTCCACCTTTGTCAGGTTCTACAACCTAGACGTCCCTGCTTTACAGGCTCAGGTCCTTTCTGCTTAGCTGTCTCTCTGAGCTCAAATGCTCCAGTAACCATATTCCCGCCCTAAGGCTGTTGCTGGGTTTGACTATGTCTCAAACCCACTGAAGTTCCCACGTCTGGGCTTAGCTTCCAGCACGCTCTCGGCCCTATCTAGTTCCGAGGCTGTGCGAAGCTCTAAGAACGATTATGTAAGGCCAGGGCCCCCTTCTGGACGCCCTGGACAATTACCATATTGACCCAAATATAAGACGATGCTTTTTTCTTGGAAATACATCTGAAAAAACGCGGTCGTCTTATATTCAGGGTCTAGACTTTGACATGTCAATAATACTTTCAAAACAAAAATTCAAATAGGAAAAATATGCAATATGAAAATAATTGAAGACAAAATGTGTTTTACTGAGAAAAAACAAGATTTGGTTTTTATAAAGCCTTTTTCCAAAAGGTACACCTGGAAAAAGGGGGTCGTCTTATAATCAGGGTCGTCTTATATTCGGGCCAATACGGTACTTATAAGTCGTTCATCTACCATAGCACGGTGTGATTGAATAGGTTCCCGTAGCGTCTGCCAGATTTTGGTCTGATATTCAAAGCAGTTAACACCTTGGCATGTTAACTCATCTACTTTTACAAGAGATACCTACAGAGAAAGAGTAGGAAGCATGAGTGATAAAATAACTGAAAAAAGTTTACTGAATAATCTTTGTTGAATTCCTCCTTATGATCAGTCTGTCTTTGTCTGACTAGCATAGATTCCACAACTGTTATTTTACAAAGCAAGTACAATGGAAAATTGTTGCTCCCTAACATAGTCTTGTGATGTGAAAAGCCTATCAAGCTTATCAAGATTACAAATGGAAAACGAAAAATGAAAACAATAAACCTTTACTAGGCTGTTAACTTAAATGATCAACTGCACACACCTCTACTAAAGCATGACTTGAACAGTGGTTTCGCGCTGATGATGTAACATCCAGGTAGGCACACCCAGGGTGTATTTGGTGCTAGAACTAGTAGTAAAGAGGAAGGGATGATCTTGTTTACTCACACTGCTGCCATCTGAACTGAGGCGCCTATACAGAGATCTAGATGTCTTAAATTATAAAAATCTTAACGCTAATAGGATATAAGTATGAATTTAGAAAGAAAACTTACCTTTTTACTGTCTGCCATCATCCTATCCCGCTCTCTGTCGTCGTCAACAGCCAGTCCGAAGACGAGCAGCCAATCAATACAGGATTTGGCCAATAGCATTTGTTAACACAGCAAGGATATGTTTGGGCCCCGCCCCCTGACTGTCAAAACAGTGTGTTCAGATCTGCGTGCATGTGCAGACATTACTTGCGCGTGTGGTATCTGCCAGGACTCGCAGTTTTGTTATTTGTCCTTGCAATGTGTTGATGTGTGCACACGATCATATTGTTTTGTGCTCGATTTTGGAATTTGCCATTTCTTCAGGTTCAGGTTTTATGTGCGAGCTTTTGTTAATACACTTACGCTGTTTTGTCCAACTTTTCATGCCATAGTAGGGCTACATTTCTTGGCTGCCACTTGAAAGGCAGCCTTCCTTCATTTAGCTTATTTTGAAGGATGCTTCAGATATGTCCTTCGTGTCGTTAAAAGGTAGTTTCAGTTTCATTGTCCTGAACTCCTTTTTTATTAAGTTCATGTTTTCCTGTGTCTTCGTTACGGTTTCCCTGTTCCCATTGCTCGCTTGTTGCTATATAGTTATTCATTATGTTGTGCACCTGTTTGTAGTTTAGTTCTTTTAATACCGAGTATATATGTCCTGTTTGTTCTGCCATGTGTTTGGTATTTTATTTACTTTATGTGTGAAGTTATGTTGTTTCCTCACCATTTGGTTTACCTTCTTTTTTTTTTGTAACTTTGTTAACAAAGTTATGACTGCATATAGATCCACATCTCCTCTCCTCGTCTGCCTGCATCCTCCAATCACCCTCAAACATTTGCTCATTCCAATTAATGAAAAAGAATTAGCAGAAAATGAATCAGCACTGAACTCATCCAATTTCCAATACGAACCTTCTTTGATGTGGAAATCTTCTCTATACTTCTTCTGTTCAGTCCATTGAGGTCGGGTATCCGCTATTTTAAACATGAACACACTGGAGACACTTTATAGCAGAAAATGAAGTTGTAATTCTAATTCACAGAGACTTATCCAGGCGGAGTTGAAGCATGATCAGAAAATCAAGCGTAGCGTTAGTTCTGGCAGGTCACGTTAGTCAAGCTCGTATCAGCTGACTCTCAGCTGATCCCCATCTACCTATGGGAATACCACACCTATCTAAGCATTCATATATAAGGTCCCTCAGTATTATCAGCAGCTTTCGCATTGCTCAATAGCTAATTACCCTCCTCCATCCCCAGATCCTCCTCTGTCAGTCCGCATTCAGCCTTCTGATTCTCCTTTGAATCAGACTAATTCTAAAATGTGTACATAATGTTATTGAACTTTAACGATATCTGCAATACATTTATGTTGGTTCTGTTCTGTTTACCCTGGGGGGGTTATCGCTGCTCTCCCTGCTCTCATCCATGCTAGGCTGCATGGATGCGCAGGGAGTTCTTGCCCAGAACAGAACCATACCGCCAATCCAAACTGTATGCTAATTGTCAATCATCTTTGACGATAGTGGTCCTGACAGAAAGAGGGATTTTAGGCCATAAAATCCCACGGTTTCCATTGATATTTAAATGTACTACTTGTACAGCTAAAGAGAGAGTGTGCGAGAAAACTGCATGTGAAGAGGTTATGTACAATTCTTTGAAAGTATGCTGTTTTTTTTCTGTTTTATTTTAAGTTCCCAACCATATGTTGTGTAAATAAAATATAAGGTGTGGATAAAAACTATCATAAGAGCTGGGACTGTATCTACTGCAAACCACCTGTTTGAGTGAGAGAGGGCCGAAAGTTTTATTGTCTTTGTTTATCTGGGAATGAAATGGATGGAGATCTTCTTTATTCTGATTAGAGGAATGAACTCTGGCTGCATACGAAATCGTATCTCTTGAGTAAGCAAAAGTTGGGACGATGTGTAAAATATTAATAAAAACAGAATGCAATGATTTGTAAATCTCATAAACCCATACTTTATTCACAATAGAACACAGAAAACATATAAAATGTTTAAACTAAGGAAATGTAAAATTTTAAAGAAAAAATAAGGTAATTTGGAATTTGATGGCCGTCTCAAAAAAGTTTACACAGGGCCATGTTTACAAGTCTATATAACTCTAAGTCTCCAGTCTATATAAGTCTGGGACCTGAGGAGACCAGTTGCTGGAGTTTTGGGAGAGGAATGTTGTCCCATTTGTGACAAATGTTTTCAAAGGGTGAAAGTTTTTTTGGAATCGGAGTTGTATGAATGTAACCTGGATGTATAAATCCGCCATGTTGTCATTATCATGTGACCTACCAGCGTCAGCTGCAATGGCTTTACTGCTATTCACAAATCCTCTCCCATGGCCTCATGGGATAATAACGTGTCCATTGTATAAGCACTTCAGAATCTCTTCAGAAGTAGTAGGTCATGTGGGTACTCTTTGCCTACTCCAGGCAAGCAAGTTTCTTAAAGTGACGCTTCATATTACAACATTTTCACACACATACCTCCAAACACCATTGAATGAAATTGTCTCATTGTAATGGTTACACTGTTTTGTAGACTTCTATATTGTAGCCAGCACCTTAATTGATCACAATGGATCGAATGGCTCTTAAAACTGACCTTCATCTAATTCATACTAATTTACCTTCATGTGTAAGTACAGTAGAGTAATTTTTATCAAATATTTCTTTACTTTTTTCTCCAAGATATTATACACCTCAAATCATTTAACTCCAATATAATACATGGGCAAATTACCTTAATTAAAAAAATAAATAAATAAAATTTCTTGTAATGAAACAACACTTAAAATAAAGGATTAAAATACAATCTGTATCAAGCTAGGAGTTGAACCGTTTTCAATTCACCATTTATATGCTCATTTTGTGTGTACATTACCTGCCTTCTTTCTCCTTCTTTTAGTTTAAATAATTTTTAAGTCTTATGGAATAGTTCTCTCTCTCTCTCTCTCTCTCTCTCTCTCACTTTTAATTTCCTTCCTGTATGATATTTCCTTCCAGGTGGCATTCGATTCTTACAAAACCCCTACACAACACATATGAATTCTGTTCCTTGATGTGGTAAGTCATTAGTGATTTTAATTATTATTATTATTATTATTATTATTTAATATAAGGATTCAAGAATCATGATTTATGTCACATAATACACTGTGTTTTGATCCCATGTTCAAATTTCTTACCATAAGCTCATTAACAGAAGAGTTTCTGGTTCAAAAATGGAAGCCTCAAGACATTCTGAGGTAAGTAGCACCAGAAAGGCTAGTATTTTTATGTGCATCATCTTACCACTCCATTTGATAATACATATTTGTTCCATTAAAATCCAGGCATCTAGCATCAAAGCTACATTACTTTAGCTGCTGATTTTCTTTCAGAAAAAGAAAGACCAGATAGCTGTTTCATCTGAACATCCAGTGGACATCAATGACTGGAATAAAGACCATGTGAGACAATGGATACTTGAGATAAAAGTGGATGAAGAAGATGCAGAGATTTTTTACAATCAGAGAATTAATGGAGCTAGTCTTCTCCTGTTGGAGGAAACTGATCTTTCTTCCATTCCAAACCTATCACTGAATGCAAAAAAACTGATTATTCACAACAAAGATCTTCTGAAACAAAATACTCAGCAGCAGAATGACATGGTGACTCAGTCTTGTAGCTTGAAGCCTTACCCTTTCAGCCGATTTAATGCTGCTCAGAGGTACAGAGAAAACAGCATTCTAGATGTGACTGAAACTGGTCCTAAAGACCTCATACAACCATGCCATGAATTCAAAGCCTTTGTAAACACAGCAGAAGAGGACAGAATGAAAAAATACACATATGAAGTCATTCGATTTGCAGCAGCTTGCATGAACAGCCGCACAAATGGCACCATTCATTTTGGAGTGGCAGATAACCCACATGGACAAATTCTGGGTATTTGTGTCCAGAAAACCGATGATTTTGATGTACAACAGTCACATGCAATTGAAAAACATTTCAAATTGGAAAGATCTGTTCAAATGGCAAAGAGGTGTATAAAACCCCCGCGATTTGTTGAAGTTCTCAATGCTGACATGACATCCACAGGAAAATGTGTTATTGAGGTAGACATAGAGCCATCCTCTATAATATGTGAAGACATTTATTTTAACACATATGAAGTAGAAAAAAATATCAAGAAACTCACAAATAAAGACAAGATGCAAGAGCCCAAAGCAACAGGGAAGAAGAGTGATGGAAAGTCTTTCTTTATAAGAGACGGCAGCAGCAGCAAGAATCTTATTACATCTGGTTCCTCAAAGGAGTGTGAGAAATACATCAAAGGCATGCCACATTTGTCCCAGTTGAGGAAGGACGCTGAAGAAAAGCATCTCTCTACTATCAAAATCAGTGTGCAAGGCCTTAAACTGTGTGAGATGATAACAGGAGGGACCCAATCTTTGGACAGGTCACACTTTGCATGGTACATTGTGGTGGCTAACAAGTCCCATCCTGTTCAGTTGGAAAACCTGCGTTTCCTTCTTCACATGAATCCAGTGGCTGTTTTGGATTTTGATCCAGAATCTGCTGAGTATGGCTTAAATAAGCTGTTTGAAGAGAGAAAAATCAATGTTCATTTACCAGCTCAGTTTAAAATCACAGGTGCAGTTGAAGACATAGCAAGCAAGTTAAAACTGACAAGAAATACAAGCTGGGTTTTCTGTAATGGAGGCATCAGTGAGGAAAGCCCCTCTGATGCTGATCACTGGTTGACTGAGAAAGGATCCTCCGTGCGTGATGTTGTTTCTTTCCTGTGCAGAAAAGATGTGCTGCCTCACAAGAAATTTCTCACCATTTTCTTGCTATTAAGTCAGGTGAGTGATGGAAAAGACCCTTTGCTTGAGACCTTCAGTATGTTTTTACAGGAGCTCAAGGGAGGAAATAAAATCTTATGCATCAGTGATAATAAAACATCATACATCTACTGGAAACAACTTATTGAGGGCCGATATGGAGTTGACATCTCAACAAGATGCATTTATGAGCTGAATTTTGCTGAAGTCAATGGCACCGTGCTCAGTCTGTGGTCAGAGAATCGCAAATCAAGCCGCTTTCTG
This sequence comes from Sinocyclocheilus anshuiensis, assembly GCF_001515605.1. Taxonomy (NCBI): domain Eukaryota; kingdom Metazoa; phylum Chordata; class Actinopteri; order Cypriniformes; family Cyprinidae; genus Sinocyclocheilus; species Sinocyclocheilus anshuiensis. Next base: position 681,045 of record NW_015544180.1, read on the forward strand.
CCTTGTGGTGGTGGCAGTAATGTTGTGCTGTCAAAGAAAACTGATGCATCCTTAGATATGCTGAGTGTTCTTTATGTGAACCAGTGTGATGGAGGAAATGAGGACAAACAACAACATGAGGAAAAATTTTACAAGGGAGGGAAGGTGTCTTGGTGGAACTTTTACTTCTCAGAACAGCCCGGGTCAATGCCATTCATCAAACGAGACAAATTCGATTACATCATCAAGTTTATTATTCCAGACATATGCAGTCGGAAGAGAGTGTGTGAGTTTTTCAACATCTTGCATCTTCCAGGCTGCGGTGGCACTACATTAGCCATGCATGTTCTGTGGACACTCAAGGATAAATTCCGTTGTGCAGTGCTGAAGGACACAACAGATGATCATACTGAAATAGCCAAACAGGTAGTGCAGCTATTAACATATGAGACAAACGAGCAACCTACACGACTTCCTGTTTTGCTAATGATCGATGACTTCCAAGACATTTGCGATGTAAAAAAACTCCAACTTCAAATTGAGGATGAGTGTCTGCAGCAAAACATTTTTTCAAAGTCTCCACAGGTCATAATTGTCAACTGCATGAGAGCTGAATCCAGTGAACAGACTGATGATGCAGTTTTCATCGGAAACAATTTATCAGAGAAGGAACAGGAACTGTTTGAGGAAAAGCTAAAGGATTTTAAGCGGACCAGCACAAACATTAAAACATTTTATGGGTTCATGATTCTGAAGAATAACTTTTCACCTAAGTATATTCAGGGTGTTGTGAAAAATACCCTGAAGGGTTTCAACTTCCAGGACAAACATGCCCAACTTTTTGCTGTTCTCGTCCTCCTGCATGTCTACTGCAAGAATGCATTGCTGTCGGTCTCTACATGTGAAGAGTTTCTTGGTCTGCAAACAAAAGCAGATTTTGAACTCTGCAAGGTCGAAGATGGATTTGAGAGGTTTTCCAATCTTTTGACAAGATGCACAGTCAATTCCAAAATTAGCTTTGAAGGTGTGTCAGTGATTCACCCAAGTATAGCTCAATGCTGTTTGAAAGAGCTTTCAGCTTCCCACGGGGTGACAAAAGCAGACATCATTAACCTTCTGCTCACAACAGACTTATTTTATGAGTATACTCTAGGAAAACAAAAATTAATGCAGGATGTTCACAGCATGTTGGTTAAGAGGCGATATTCGGCTCAGTTTGAAGACTCACTTTTTTCACCTCTTATCCAGGCAATAATGAAGGAGACCCCAGGGATGGAAGAAATTATTCTACAGAATGCAGCAAAGTGCTACAGAAAAGATCCGGTAATATCCCAGCTCATTGCCAGGTACTATTACATCAAAAAACAGAACTTTACCACAGCCATGAGTTGGGCAAAGAAGGCCAAAGGCCTGTCAAAGGACAACTCATACATATGCGATACAGTGTCACAGGTCCTTGTACGTGAGCTCAAGCATGCTGTTCACAAAGACAAAGATGATCCCATCAAGCCAGACAGTCTGCAGGAGTATCTTACATTGGCTAAGTCTGCAGGAGAAGCTTGCAATGAAACACAACAAACAGCAAACAAAGAGGCCATGACTCGATTGCAAAGACTAAAGGATTATAATACCTACAACACCGCTGGCCATCTTGGTGAACTTCAAACTGCAGCTGTTGTCATACAAATACTGCAAAAGACACCATTGTTTAACTGCCTTGGTCAAGTCCTATCAGGTAAAATTACCTTTAAAGATTTGTCAAGGACGAACCTTGAACTCAGGCAATATTACCACGTATTGCAGAAGCATACAAGCTATCTTCTTCAACTAAAGAGAACAATGAAGAATCATTTTTATTTTCTTGACAATTTTTTTGTCAATTTAGTACCCTTTTTTGCAGAGAAAGACAAACAAAAGGAACTGACAAAGCCCAAGGTTTCCAGGTACTTTCAACAGTATGCTGACCTCTTTTGTAAAATAAATTGGAGTGAGCTGGTCAACAATGAGCGCATGAACCGCATAGTTAAAATTGAGCAGACGCGCCAGTGTCTGGAGAGGAACAAGGGTGATTCCTATACCAGCCTTCTGGAATATTTATATGAGGAAGACTCTGCATTAGCTCTTGAAGAGATCATCCAGCAGTATGATTTCATTCTGAAGTTGAAAGAGGCCAGACACTTGATGGACACTGTCAACTTCATCTATGCCAATGTAATTCTGGCCAACATTAAACCTGATTCTCAGTACATCAGGCCCTACCAAGACCTTCGTAACTTACTACTTCAAATAATCAATTACCCCACACCTTTCAGTGAGATCCTGCCATTGCACTATATCACAGTGTTATTGTTACGGCAAGAGGAGGACTGTGGATTACCAACTTTTGTGTCACAAATGAAGTTGTCATATTTTAAAGACCTGAGACCTGTGTCTAATGGAAAGAGAGCAGCTGTCCATTTTTACTTAGGGAAGGACGAAGGTTACGGAGGCCTGATTTCCCATAGGGATATAAACAGCTGTTTAGGATCCGAGCAGAATATCTCAACTAAATGGGATGATGAAAAAATATGGAAGCAAGTGAGAGACTGTGAGAAACTTTGCAGAGTTTCTGGTAAAATTTGCCATGATTTTATCAGTGTTGCAGATGTGAAGGTCTATCCAATGTTCAGAAGCCAGTTACATAATGAATCTGGCACAAGAGTGTCATTCTTCATCGGATTCTCAATGAATGGACCAGTTGCACTTGACATAGACTTTGAGTCATAAGGTTCGCAAACCTGATCTAATGGATCTGACTGATGACCGGAGAAACATAAATGAGAAAGCTTTATAGATTTCCAGTTTAAAACTAAGACACTCAAGTCAAAGGAGCTCAAGCCCTGTAGTTGTTCATACGCATTAGTTTGGTTTGCCACATTATAATGTAAACCACTCTTTTACCATTAATGTTGCATATTATTGGACTTTTTTGTTTTTGTAGAAATGCCTCATTGTGTTTGATGTGAGCTTCATAAAAGTAATGGTTTATGTGAGAGGTAACTGAGAGTTTGGCCAACGCCAGTACTGCAATGACCTCCAGACAGCACACGTGCACCTGTGTTGTAATTCAGTTATATTAGGTTTATTTATTTTACTTTTTATACATTTTCTTGTTGCATTTTACTCATACATTGATATATTCATATACATTTACTCATTTATTATATATCCTTTATATTTAATTTACATTTATTTTACTTTAACTAAAAATAGGGCCCATTGGACTATGTTAATATAAAGGAATTTTCCGTATTGAATTATTTTTTGCACTGTGTTGTGTTTTAGGGTTGAAGGAAATGTTTATAAACTGAAGAGATACTGGTAATTTTCTGCCAGGACATTATCTGTTTTTTTTTTCTTTTCTTTCAATGTGCATTTGTTTTTTGATAAGTATTGCTATTGCTGTATAACAATATGTTGTATAAGAAATAATGTTTAGGCCTCAATGCCACGAGAATGTTACTCCATTCCCTTTGCTTGTGATCAACTTTGTGGTTAACACTTGTTTAACTTGTTTCTGTTAAGACAAAGGTTATCCAGTAAACTTATTTCTTATCACTTCCTTTCCTGACTTCTGCATTCCTCCTGAATCTAGTCATTTGAAGTCTGGTATATGTGTGTATTGCTTTTCAAAATTATTTCAAAGCAACTTTGCAGAAAATTGTGCCATACAACCAGTGTTGGGTAAGTCAAAAAGTAATCCACGACGAATCTACTACAAATTCTAGTTAAAATTCTTTAAAATGGTCCAGTTTTGTGTTTCCTCATTTATTGTCACACAACAGTCATGTTTATATTACCACAATATTTATTACAACTAAGATATCTTACTGTATAAAATAACTGAATAAAAATAATAGTCCAACTTTCCTCATTTAGACAGCTAAGACAGTTGTGTGTCCCCATAATTTATTGGCTAAATAAACGTACTAAACAATGCTTTATTAAAAATGTAATAAATAAATAAATAATATATATATATTCTAACAAATCGTTCCTTTAAAACAACAATGGACCCTTTTCACAAGACTGTTGTTTAACGGTCATCAGCATTGTAAATCCTCGAAAGTTTTTCATATTTGTATTTAAAAAAAATGTTATTTACATTTATAACACTATTCTTTGTATTATATCACCTTTGCATCAAATTACAAAAAAACAGTTAACGCTAATGCGAGGGTGTTTCTAATGCAGCGTCTATGGGAGGGACGCCAGATTTCAAATGTCAGTTTCACTTTTATTTTGTAATCCTACAAGACTCGTACTGCTAGTGACTTTTATTTTGTAATAACCAGAGGCGTCTAAATCAAGGACCTCCATACAGGCAGCTGATGATACTGCCGGCTGATACACTATTCATTAAAAAAAATAGATAAAGCAGTATTTTGTCGCTGCATGCAGGCTCGGATGGAACAGAGGATGTTTGCTTTTATTATAGTCAGTATAATTTGACGAATGTCGGTGGTATTTAAGGAGGAAATGTGTGGGTTTATGGAGGCAAAGCTTTAAATGAGGATCATGGCGTTTCCGGAGGGAGAATCACTCGAATCCTGGCTCAGTACGTGCATTATTATCATTTGCATTTCATAATGGGTGTAAATAACACTGCTGTGTTATGGCTTCACTGCATGCATTAATACCGTCTCGTCTGACGCTCTTGTTACAGCAGAATTTCGAATCATACTATGACGAAGAAATGCTCATTAAAATTAATTTTCTCATATTGACGTTGCCTGGTAACCTTCTCGAGGCTTCCAATTATGGTGCATAAATAATATCAAAGAGCCAAGGCTTCACCATAGTAGGATTCGTTAATTCGCCAGCGCCCACACCAGCGTCTGCCTTCCAGCCAATCAGATATGCCCGCTGTACGAACGTCACGGCTCATTATTAATATTCATAAACCAAGCCTTCACTATAGTATGATTTATAAATTCAGAGTGCGTGTTGACCGTCAAATCTGGCGATCATGAGTCCAGATTAAAGTTCAAACTCCGTGTTTAGCTTCATGGAGGATGAGTTCAGACCCAGAGCTTCAGGATTTACTGGAGCGATTACTAATTAGCCATTTAAATGATGATTTTATCTAGTGTGTCAAGTGTGTACACTAACCATGATAATACATTGATTTTTTAGACATGCGCCATGAGCATACTATGTAAATATAATTGTATGTCAATATGCTTATATCATAAATATATAGCATGTTTTGTAAATAACTTTTTCTTTATATTTTTCTTGAGATACTGGTGGTAATATTGATATGCATCCCTGTGATTGGCCCTCACACTGCTGTGCCAGTGTATCACAGACACAGAGCTCAACGGGGCCGATTGTTTGGTCCTTACGATGGTGTGTGTGTCCTCCACAGACAAAGCCACACACCCGACCAACAGGCAGGAGGACTGGGAATACATAATCGGGTTTTGTGACCAGATCAATAAGGAGTTGGAAGGGTAAGCATTGGTAAACCGATATGACTGAAAACTACAGGATTCTCTTCTCTAACAGTGTTTGTAGTCCTCAGATAGCTGTGAGACTACTGGTTCACAAAATCCATTCTCAAGAATGGGAAGCCCTTCAAGCTCTGACGGTGAGGGATGTTTTAACGCTAGTCCACCATTGCTGCTTTATGAGTTTTTCACAGATGATATGATGTTTATGTGTCTCTGCAGGTACTAGAGGCGTGTATGAAGAACTGTGGGCAAAGATTTCACAACGAAATAGCCAGATATCGTTTTTTAAATGAGCTGATTAAAGTGGTTTCACCCAAGGTTGGTGGTTTTTCTGCTATGACAGATTTTTTTGGGGGGTGACCCACAATTTCCTTTTTCAAGACAAGTAAAAGCTTTAAAAAAAATCACATGTTGGGTATTACTGACATATTTTATGTCGTTGAATAAAACGTGAAAATATCTTGAGCTTGTGTTCACTGCAGACCTTATTTCAGGCATTTATCCAAAAACCAATTGAATCCAGGATGACTCAACCAGAAGTGCAAAAATGCGATCTTGTTTCTGGTTTTAGGACTGCTTCATAGACATAAATGACTAATATGAAACATATGTTAAAAACTGTGTGTGTTTCAGTATATGGGGGACAGTGTTTCTGAAAAAGTGAAGAATAAGATCATTGAGATGTTGTACAGCTGGACGGTGGCGTTTCCCGATGAGGCCAAGATAGCCGACGCGTACCAGACGCTCAAGAGACAAGGTGAGATTTTACGGACAAACTTTCTGGAGTCTGTCATGAGCGGTTGTCTGATCGATGTCGGTTGTGTTTTCTTCAGGACTCGTGATGTCGGACCCAGAACTGACGGTGGACAAAACCCTGATCCCGTCCCCTCCGGCACGGCCCAAAAACCCAGTGTTTGACAATGAGGACATGGGGAAGGTAAGACGTCGGCAACGTTTGAATTTAAATATGCTGATTTAGAGGTTTAACTCAATGTGATTTCCATTTATGAAACTACAAAAATGATATTGTGTTGTTCTGTGATTTGATGGCAGTTGTTGGCTGAACTTCTGAGGAGCAAAAACCCGGAAGATCTTCAGGAAGCGAACAGACTCATCAAAAACATGGTGAAGGAGGTGAGAGGTTCTACAGACAGGATTGAGATATTGATCTGACGTTTAAAGATGGATGAAGAGCTCCTGTTTAAATTAACAAGAAACAGCATTTCCTTTTTTACTCCAATGAATCATTGATGGACATTGGGGATGAAGAAATCATTTTCAATGGTCTTTTTCAATGCAGTTAAAGAATTGCATGACAATTGAAGCATTTAAAGGGATATAAGGGAATAAATAAAGAAAAATAGTCTCTGATTTCATGTTGACTCTTAACAGTTCAAGGGTGGTTGCATTTGTATAAACTATATCAATTCACATTGATTCACACCCTGATTCTGGATCAAGTGTGGCGTAAATCATGTGATGGACTGAATCTGTGTTGTGCATGCAGGACGAGGCCCGAGTGCAGAAAATGGCCAAACGCAACAATACGCTGGAGGAAGTGAACAACAACGTCAAGCTCCTGAGCGAAATGCTGAGTCACTACGACAGGGACCGATCATCGGACGCCGACCGCGAGCTCATCAAGGTGAGATCAGACTCCGTGAACGCGACAAACAACATTTAGAAATGAGCAGACCAAGAAAATTTAAAGAAATGACTTGTAACTAATACTAAAGTAGAGTTCCTAAGCATCAGGTAGAGAATTCACTCTCCAAGTCTTGAGGTTTTGATGCCAGAAGATTTATTATCAGAGATAATGAAGCCGAGAGACTCTGCAGAGAATCTGACCAGTCTGTCTATGCATACTCTTTTATATAGGTTTCCATAAACAATACATATCATTCAGGCCACTATTGCTTATTAACTTTTGACCCCAGTATATATCTCCTCATGACAGCGTAACACAAAGAGGTCTCGGTTCATCACATGTCCGCACAAGATCATCACATGTTTTCTCTTAATGGTAACTCATCATATTTGAGCACACACAGTTGAATACATGACTATAATAGTAGAATAACTTATATGGTTATATTCACATTGATTGTGCTTCATTAATTCATATTTTGATTAATACAAATCTTGTACATTTGTTGCTGGAAACTAGTTTGATCATGGATCTCCATCGGCTTAGCCCTCAGATATTTCAAGTATTTCTGCTACAATTATGACAAAGCTGCTTTTTTCAACTTATTAATAGAGCTTATTAATAGAAACAACTTGGTGATAGAAACTGGGAGTATTTATGTCTAATTAACTAGATTCATTTTGTGATTCTAGAAGCTAAAAGAACTGTATTTTCTTCAATACAAACAATAGGTAGTGTGGGAAAATGGAAAAACTATCATTTCAGTTTTTATCTTGACCATGTGTTTTTGTTTTTAGCATTTTTATTTAGATTGTTTTAACATCTTAATAATTTATTATTTTAAATACTCATCCTGCAGACTCAACCCAGCAACTGGCTTCCTAGTTGAGAACCGCTGGTTTAGTAGCTGTAACCAGTTGGTTAGAGCTGGTCTACTAGGTTGACCTCAGCCCTGCTGGATGGTTTCCCAGCTGATCAACCACCTAAACCAACTCTAACCATTTAGAAACCTTGAAACTTAGTTCATTTTAGTTCTTGCAGGGTAATCATAGTTTACTTTGCTGGGACTGGGACTGTGCCTGTGGATTGTGCACTTCATGTCATTCTGAGGGATATTTCACTCAAAAATGAAAATTCTGTCGTCATTTACTCACCCTCAAGTTGTTCTAAATATGTTGGTAGCCAAACATTTTTACGGTAGACATCGACTTTCCGTACTATGGAAGTCAGTGGAGACCGTCAACTATTTGGTAACATTCTTCAAAATATCTTCTTTTGTGTTCAACAGAAGAAAAAAACTCATACAGGTTTGGAACAACTTAAGGGTCAGTAAATGACAGAATTGTCATTTTTGGGTATCTATCACTTTTTTTGGGTAAACTATCCCTTTAACCCAGCAGCTGAAATCAAACCTGCAACTTTTGCTTACCAGTCCCAAATTTGCAGTCCCAGTGAGGGTATAATAATAATAATA
>NW_015544180.1:689932-704123 GCF_001515605.1 Sinocyclocheilus anshuiensis
TCCACTGTATTGCATGGATAGGTATAACATTTGAGTACTGAATAAGCCAAATTCAAGTCTTCATGATCTCACACACACAACCTGTTTACTGTAGGCTACAAACACAAAATTTTATTGTTTGCATTTCTAGTATTCCTTATCTCAAGTAGGCTTATGCAAACCTCTTTGCCACATGCATTGGAATATGTATTATATTGAAAGTTAAATTTTCAAATGAAAATAGCAACATGATCGTTTTATAAAGTATGCGTTCATATGTGCTTCATTTTCGTTGGAGGAAACAGCTGTGGTGTGATGAGGGGTGAACGCAGTGAAAACTTAGGCTACAGTAGATGGGGAACCAACCGATTATTGCTCTCCCATGATATTTTGTAATCTGGATTTATGACAAAGAACTGCACAGATGCATATATTATAACAGTATATCGATAAACACACACCTTGTCCTCTGTTTCTCGCACTGAGCCGCTGTGGTCTGCAGATTGAAGAACGAGCTGAAAGACAGGGAGGAGCCGATCGAAGTCTGCCGCTGTTTTCATATTAAATTTAAAGGGGACTAAGGTGATCACGATTTTGTGTACGGTTTATGGAGATAATCGCAAAATTGTAGGGGGGCTGAGTAGTCATTTTAGGGGTGCTATAGCCCCCCTAAAAATGGCCTAGCGACGCCCATGAGAGCGTGTATAATTAAGTTAATGTAACCATGACAACATCGCTCACATGTGACCTGACGTCTGTGTCTAGGAGCTGTATGAGCGCTGTGATAAACTACGACGCACCGCGTTCAAACTGGCCACTGAAGCGGAGGACAATGACTCCAGTTTGGGTAAATGGCATGATGCTCCGCTTTACTCTCAGAGGAAGATGGAGGATTGTTTATTTGAAATGTTTATTATTTATCTGCTTCCTGTAGGTGACATTCTCAAGGCAAACGATGATTTGTCCAGAGTAATCGGCTCTTATAAACGAATCGTAGAAGGACAGGCGGACGACGGGGACGGTGAAGATCTCCGACCAGCTGCTAGTGAAGGTGTCGTGCTACTGTTTGACTGATTTGAGAAATAATTGACCTTATTGATCTCATAGATATTCCCTCGTTGATTATATTTTGATAATCACATTTTCTTCTAACATGATGTTTGTTGTTCTCTCAGGATGTGGCACTCTGATTGATCTGGCTGGACTCGATGAACCTTCCTCTCCCCCGACCGTCCCCACTCCTTCTCTTCCTCCTCAGGTCCTGTCAGCCAATCTCACGGCCTCGTCCATCCCCGTGCTGCTGCCTCCTCCTCGCCGATTGGCCGGCGGTCACAGCAGTCAGACGAGCAGCCCCAGTCACAAACCGCCTGAGCAGCAGACCTCCCTCTCCCTGCTGGACGATGAACTCTTGTCTCTCGGTAATAAATCTCTTTTAAATTGTTGTGACGCTGTCTGGTGATGTATACTAAAGAAGTAGGCCATGATAGGTCATGTGATAGAGTGAGTTTACCATGTTTTTACACGGTACCCCACATAACAGTGGAAAAATCACTGTAAAACAAAACCTCTTGTGTTTTATAAAATGGCATCAACAGTAATTTGATAAAAAAACACTTGTTGAATACGTAAATAATATGAATAAAATAATTATAATAATGTTTTTGAAAATTAATGTAATTTTTGATAACAATGTTATGATAAAATATTGTTAAGCATATAAAAACCATGTTTAGTAAATAAAGTTGTAATTGATCAAAATAATAATGATTAATATAATTATTAATAGAAATTATTTTATAATGGTTTAAAATGTTTTATTATTATAATTATTGTTATTAATTAATATTAATAATAATAATAATATTACAATACAAATATTGTTATTAAAACATATGTGAAAACAATGCTTAGTAAATAAAAAGTTGTGATATAATAATAATAATAATAATAACTATGAATTGTATCATTAATTATATGTTTAAATTATAATTTTTTTGTTAATAATAATAAAATAATAAATTACAATTATTTTTATTATTGTTATTAAAATTTTGAAAACAAGGTTCATTAAAATAATAAGAATATTCTTCCACCAATTCTTGCATTGTTTTCATGACTTTACTATTCATATTATTAGTTTATAAGCAATATAACATGCTTAAATGTTATTCTCAGGACTGAATGATCCTCCCACTGTGCCAAACAGACCAAAGTTGGATGAATTGTCTGGTCAGTGGACGTCTCTACAGGTAGGACACACAAAACCATTTGGACTTACAGATGTTCAAGGCATGTGTGGAATGTTAAGAATCCTTAGAGAGATGATTGAGTCTGTCATTTTGGTTGATCTCTTGCTGTCAGGCTCCTGATCCGGGCCTGGACCTGTTTGGGAGCATCTCGGCACCGAGCGTCGTCTTTCCGACAACACGCACACCTGCACAAGCCTCACACACACCGGCTGTCAGTCAGGGGCTGCAGGATCTCTCCATGCTGGACTTTGGAGGTGGAAAGAGGTACAGTTCTGCTCTGAAACAGCCCCTCAAACCAGCTTAAAGTGGTTTGCACATGTAGAGCACATGTTTCATATCAGTCACTTCTGAGGCTCCATGATGTTATGAAGCTCCTTTAGAAGGGAGATGCTGATGTAGACCGCTTATTTGAGTATATAAATTAATAGCTTATTCTGTCTCTCCACAGTGTTTCTGTTCTGAGTGGCATTGCTGGAGGTACTTTTGGCCTTTCTGGAGGTATGATGGGCTCCGCAGCCGCCCCTCTTCAGTCCACTAACCCGTTTGTGTGTGCGGCGGTGCCCGGCTCGCCCGCTGTGGCCCGGGCTCAGGCGGTGATGGGTTCCTCGGCTCCAGGCAGCCCTTTCTTTCAGCCCTTCTCATCTCCGTCTCACTCGCTTCAGAGCAGCCCGGCGCGGAGCTCAGAGCCCAGCCTGTCCAACCTGAACGTCCCGCTCGAGTCCATCAGACCCAGTGAGTGACCGCAGCTTGAATGGAGTCTGACGAATGGCCTAATTCAACTGATGTGAAGTGATTCCGTTTTAAATTTTCAAATGATTAATTAATTACACTAACAGGAAGTGAAGCATTATACTATAAAAAAAAAAATATATTATAAGCTTGATGTTTTTTATTAAAAATATAAATATTAAAAGTATATTATTATTATAAATGTTTTATTATTATAGTATTATTTTATTATTAACATATTAAACTTATAAGTATCTTTTTTTCTTTTGGTTTTGTGGATGAAATGTTAAGGTTATTTTAGATATCCAGATATCCAAGTCATCCTGCAACTTACCTAGTTATCTGTTTTACTTGCTGAGCTGTAACTGAGTGTTTCTGCTGGTGTCCTCAGGTAAAGTCTTACCTGTGACGGTGTACGATAAGGATGGAGTCCGTGTTCTCATGCACTTTGCGATGGACTGTCCGCCGGGTCGACCGGACATCCTGGTCATGGTGGTGTCGTTGCTCAACACGGCACCGTTACCCGTTCGAAGCATAGTGCTGCAAGCAGCCGTGCCCAAGGTACGACCTCCTCCGCTGCCAACACAGATTTACACAGCGATTTTACATGAATCGTTCATTTGAATCGGTTCCTTTTAATGATTCAGTTGAACCAATTCACAACATTCCTTTCACTATAAAATGTAAAATGCCACCGAGATTTCTTGAAACATGTTTGATGACTCTCTGAAGTTCTGAAAGTTAAACATGACCTCTGACCTCTACTTTAACTTGACCGTTTACCCTGTATTGTGTTCTGTTTGTGTCAGTCTATGCGAGTGAAGCTTCAGCCTCCATCAGGTACAGAGATCGCGCCCTTTAACCCTATCCTGCCCCCCGCATCCATCACTCAGGTCATGCTGCTCGCCAACCCACTCAAGGTGAGGGATCAAGCACATTCGATGCTTTTTTAATTACAAAAAAATAACAGAAAAATCAAATCAAATCTATTTGTAAAAATTGAATAATCTTTTTTTGAAAATCTTTTAAAAACTATTTATTTTATTATTAAAAAAACGTATTCATTTAATTATTTTTATTAAAAAAGGAGGGGGATAAATAATAAAACAATCCAACCAATCAAAATGTGACAGCACTTTGAGTCTCCTCTAGGGAATCTTTTCATAAAGGTTTACTTGTGTGTGTGTGTGTGTGTGTGTGTGTGTTTCAGGAGCGTGTGCGTTTGCGCTATAAGCTGACGTATCTTCTGGGAGAGCATCAGTATTCGGAGGTCGGAGAGCTGGATCAGTTTCCTCCAGTGGACAGATGGGGGTCCCTGTAGATCTCGCTGTTTACCTGCTTGAACTCTTAAATGTTCATTCCCAAGTATCATCATTCATTTGTGCTGTTCATTTGTTTTCAGCCAGTGTTTTACTGTAGGCTTGTGAAGCAGCATTTGATGCTTGATGTCTGCTGGATATTAATACAATAACACAACATCAATGACACACATGATGGTCCGAAGCGGACACGCACGTTTCAGAGATCTTTTGCGTGCTGCTCTTAAAGCAGTTTACCATGGTAATCACAGTTTCTGTCAAAATACCATAGTAAAACAATAATTAACTGGCAGTTTCAACAAACAGTACAACGTTTTGGTTAGAAAATTACATTTAAAAAAATTCCTTTAATTTGTGAAATAAGCTAGTTATCTACTACAAACTTGAATTATTTATGAATTAATTTAGACTAAATATACAACCTTTTACCAGTGATATTTTAGTGTCATAGAGATAATATAATAGTTTTTATTTTTGTATTTTGTTTTCATTGTAATTTTAAAGTTTTAATAACTAGTTTTTGTGTTTTGTCATTTGTATTACTTCATGGGTGTTTTTTTTTTCAAATATGTTTATAGTTTTTATTATTTATATTTCACTTTTTTTAGTTACTTTAGTACATTAAGTTAAACAAAAATGAGAAATGTGAAACGTAGCTAAATAAAATATTTATAGTAACAAAATGTAAAAAAAAATGTTTATGGTTTAAGTTTGTCAACTTTAGCAACCCTATTTGTTATACATACATACATATTTTATGTCTATCTCATGTTTATTTAAAAAAAAAAACAAGTCTACAAATCAGGGTTGTAAACTGTATTGAACATGTCTGAAGTTTTGGTAACAGGTTTGCAAAAATATATTTAGTTGAGCGGCTCTTTTCATTGACTACTTGTTGAGAAATCAAACAAAATGGATCTTTTTCAAGCACTGTAACTGTGGTATTTTGAAGTAAACTATGGTAAATGGTGGTAAGCTCAGAAGCCGAGCTGATACTGATGGTGTCACATGACCTCGCCACTGTCCGTGGAGTGTATTTAACCGTGATTTCACTTTGTTCAGACAGGGCTAGATGTTCCTGCGCTCTTCAGAACAAACAAGCATTGGAACTTTGCTGTTTCTAGAACTAGACGATTCATTTCCCGCAAACTTCAGCTCTCTAAGTCACGAAGCATCAGAACGAATGTACCTGCAGTCAAACGAGTTTACATGGAGAACGCTTTGAGTTTACACGCGTAACGTCATCGTAGCATTATGTTGTCAATTTTGAGTTTTTATCTGCCTGTGTTATAGTTCAGCACTGTTTCTGTTTTTATTTATTGCTGCTACAGGAACGTTTGGACTCAAGTTTCAGCATTACAGTCTGTCTCAGATAGTCGACAGCCTTTATTGACAATTTTATATTTGTTTAATTGTGGCATATTTACATAGTGTTTTTTGCCTGCAGGTTATGCGATGAAGATCTTGATGGAGGATGAACTGAAATGATTAGCACAGTTTATCATAAGTCAGATTGGAGATGTGTTTTGGTAATGTGGAGGCATCAGCGGTCAATCCTCTTGAGCGTTTCACGTGATTTGATGCTTTTAAGCACTGTAGCAGGGCAAGTGAGCATTTTATTTCATCAGATAAAGGCCTCATGTGATTTTAGTCCCAAACGAACCTTAATGTGTCCGACCAGAAGAAGAGGACAACTGTTCCTCTGATGTGTGCAAGCCGTACAATTCATTACGATCATGTGTTTAGACTCTGATAACACACAAAAATGACTTGTATTTCTCCCACAGAAACAAAACAAATCATATTTTGCATAAAGATTTTTTTCTTCCCTGAATGAAAATATAACAGCTTATTCATTTGTTTTAATTTTAGGGTTAAACGTGAAAGCATTTTTTGGTCCTAAAACAGTTTTAATATCGCAAAATATGTCGTCTTTTTGATTTTGGGGTGAATTCATGGTGGGTTTTTTTTGATTTTGGTGAGATTCATGCCTGTGAATCTTGTGTGCTTGAACACATTGGACTGTATTTCTGGACATCATGGAGCATCTCTGCTGATTCTGTCTGACGTGTTTCAGGAACATGAAGGTTTCAGAGCTTCATTGTGCATCTGCATCAAAGTGTTTTGAGTATTTCTGAGGAACCTCATCTGTATTATTATGAGTCGTGTCTCTTTTTAAGAGTCGAAGCTTCATCTGGTCTGACGTTGATGACGATGGTTTAGAAGGACTCATGAAAATGTGTGGGACAAATGTAGACCTTCGTAAAAGTTATTATGGATGACGATGATGAAGATATAACGAATCCATCATGTGCACTGCTCCATTAAATACTTTATCAAATGGATTTACCAGCATAGTTTTCTTCTTTACATGTTTCCTCTTGGGGTGGAAATTAGTAATCCCTCTGCAAATTTCACAATGCAGTCATTTCCTGATAGTTCAAATCAAGTCATGACTTACATTTACTCCAAATATAAATAGCCAAAATGGGATGCAAACACCAATTCAAGTTGATTTGCATTTGTAAATTAGACAGCCTAACTAAATTAGTCTGAACTGCAGCTGCTATGAGATGACATTATAAATGATTCAAAATAATAAATGAAGATGTTTGAGGGTGTCTAACCTTTTCTGTTTTGAGTATTTCTGAGGAACCTCGTCTGTATTATTATGAGTCGTGTCTCTTTTTAAGAGTCGAAGCTTCATCTGGTCTGACGTTGATGACAATGATGGTTTAGAAGAACTCATGAAAATGTGTGGGACAAATGTAGACCTTCGTAAAAGTTATTATGGATGACGATGATGAAGATATAACGAATCCATCATGTGCACTGCTCCATTAAATACTTTATCAAATGGATTTACCAGCATAGTTTTCTTCTTTACATGTTTCCTCTTGGGGTGGAAATTAGTAATCCCTCTGCAAATTTCACAATGCAGTCATTTCCTGATAGTTCAAATCAAGTCATGACTTACATTTACTCCAAATATAAATAGCCAAAATGGGATGCAAACACCAATTCAAGTTGATTTGCATTTGTAAATTAGACAGCCTAACTAAATTAGTCTGAACTGCAGCTGCTATGAGATGACATTATAAATGATTCAAAATAATAAATGAAGATGTTTGAGGGTGTCTAACCTTTTCCCACTGTGAAAAACGGATTTATGAGATTTCCCTCTTCTGAATCCCTGATGTTTTGCTCATCCGCTTTTTGTGAAGTGATAGTAGCTATGTCACAACTGTACAATAAAGGCTTGTTCACGCTGAGAACGATAACTATTAGCGTCAAATGCTACTTAAATCAACCCCATGCTGAGGTTTCTTGCACTAAAAACAATTACAGTAGTCGGTTTATGGTATTTTTTCCATCTCTGTATAATTCTTAGTTAATAGGCCATTTAAGTTGCTGTACCTAAAATTGTAATTCAAAAGAGCATGAACAATCAAGTTTTCCCTCATCAGACCTTTTATATAAAGGCAAAAGAAATGAATAAGGAAGACAAATTCGTTTTTTTTGCAAATACTGGAAAAAGTTTTATAAAAGAAGTCATGTTTATGAATTATGTACAGGACACAAATAGAGTGAAAAACAGCTGTAAGTGATTGATTGGATGATCAGATGAATTTATGTTTCTATTGTTCCCTCTTTCACGATGGCCATGGCGAGGTTACGGGCCAGAGCCAGTCGCAGGAGCTCCGTCTTCGTGGACTCGATATCTTCATCCTGAAACAGAAGAAAAACAACTTAGAAACATCCTAATTCACAACTAAACATTATAATGAGCATCTCTGGGATGTTCTAGATCAGTGTTTCTCAACCCTGGTCCTGGGCGCCCCCCAGCACTGCACATTTTGTGTGTCTCCCTAATCAAACACACCTGATTCAACTCATTAGCTCATTAAAAGAAACTCCAGGACCTGAAATAGGTGTCAGATAAGGGAGACACACAAAATGTGCAGTGTTGGGGGGCGCCCAGGACCAGGGTTGAGAAACACTGTTCTAGATGATTCGTACCTGGTCTGTCTGGCTTGAGTCTTTGGTTACCAAGTTCAGCTCCTCCAGACAGGACATGAGCTCATACGTCTGATCCACTGAGAAGATCACCTTTACATGCAAACAAACAAAACACCACAGATGAATGCTAAACACCACTAATGGTCAACCTTTATGGTTTAAGCTGCTACAGTACAGCTTAAATGGTTGAAGTTCTGTAGACAAATATTCATTGTTTCTACAAATTTCTTGACTAAAGTAAAATGTGATTGTAAAGCATGAGTTGTCTGTGTCTTGACCTCTTTCTGCTCCAGCAGCGGCAGCGCGTCGGTCAGCAGCGTCATCCACAGACTGCGCGGGGCGATCTTTGCCGTCATGAGGGACAGCAGGAGTTTGGCCGCCTCGGAGAAACGATTCTCACCGTAGAGCCTGTGAAACTCACGGTACTTTCCTACAAACACACACAGAGTCATGCATCTCATGGATAAAAGACTTTCTTAAAGGAAACATGATCTGGCATTAGAAACCACTTTTACATCTGTAGCATGACATCTTTTAAAGCGAAACAGTATGTTAGAAAAGAAAAACATGCTTTTATCAATTGGGAATTGACTGGATGGTGTAAAGCTGAATGTGCATTTGCTAAAAACAATGACTAGCTTTAGCTTTTGTTCAATATCAATACTTGATGAGCAAGTTATTACATGAAAGACAAACATGTTTGTTCTTTGAAATGAATGTGGCTGAAGAATCGATCACAGGAAAGCTGAATGAAAGCAGTGTAAAGCAGATCTGAGAATGAACGGCGGACTGAAATATGACACACACTGAATTATAGCGACTCTTCTGCACCGATAAATCACATAAATGGCATCGGTCTCTCATATTGTACCTAAAAACGTCAGTCTGTCACTGAGCAGCATGGCAGGACCCAGATTATCCAACAGATCCAGATCTGTGAAAGAGCCTTTGTTACAGTAATCCTGAAGAAACCTGTGGAAAAAAAAGCATGGGTTAGGTAAAAAGAGCAATATAACAGTTTATGGATATTGTAGACAGACAGAAATATCGTGTGTAACCTCTCCGAGATGAGTGTAGCGAACGCAGCGTCTTTGGCTCTGATGCTCCAGGACAGAGCAGATCCCAGTCTGTTGTTCCTCAGAGCTCTTTTAGCCATAATCTTACATATACTGCCTTATGGATATTGTAGACAGACAGAAATATCGTGTGTAACCTCTCCGAGATGAGCGTAGCGAACGCAGCGTCTTTGGCTCTGATGCTCCAGGACAGAGCAGATCCCAGTCTGTTGTTCCTCAGAGCTCTTTTAGCCATAATCTTACATATACTGCGCACTGAAACACACATATCATCATGTATCAATGACTTTGTTTCACAGAATAAGATCCTGTCCTCACTGAAGATTACTGTGGAAAAGAGCTGCTCATTTAGGCAAGAAGAGGACGAGCTTGTAAAGCCATCAATCACTGTTTATTATTTTAATGTGGTGTTAAATCTGAAACTCGGAGATAGTTGAGGTCACTCACCCTGTTCACTCATCTGTCTGTCCTCACAGATTCGCAGGACTTTAATAGCTTTGCGTTCAGTGTCGAGTGGGACTCTCTCGATCTGCAGCTCCAGATACACGCGACCGAACTCAGGACAGTGATCGAAATAATCCACCGCCAGCTGCCACAGACTAACACACACACACACGTATTATAACTACATTATTCTGAGTAGTTCATAACTGAACCAGATTATTGGGTGAATCAAGATTCGCTCAGTCAAGAATATGTGAGTCATATTAAAAAAATGATTACAGTAAATGTAAATTGAAATAATTGTATTTATAAATTATATATTAATAAATTATAAATATAATAAATTATATATTGATAAATTACAAATGAACAAAATGTAATAATATATTATATTTAATAAATGAAATATAAATTAACAAATTTATATTAATATAAATTAATTCATATATGTCTATTATATATTAAATGTATCAAATTATGAAATTTATCTAAAAATTATCTAAAAAATATAATTGCATAATATAAAAATGTTACTGAATATATTATTAATAGTGCTGTCAAACGATTAATCGTATCCAAAATAAGTTTTTGTTTACATAATGTGTGTACTGTGTATATGTATTATTATGTATATATAAATACACACACATGCATATATTTAAGAAAAATGTTATATTTGTATATTAAATATATTTATATAAATATAAACATGTAAATACATGTAAATATTTTCTAAATATATACTGTATGAGTATGTATTTATATATACATAATAAATATACACAGAACACACACACATATTATGTAAACAAACACTTATTTTGGATGCGATTAATCGCATATAATATTTTAAATATAATTTTTATAATACTTATTTTATAAATATTTATATTTTGCATAAAGAAAATAAAGTAATGCTTTACAAAGATGGGGAAATTTGCTGTCATGAAAATTTTTATATAGCTTCATAAAAATTATTTTGTGTAAAATATAATTTTTTTATTTTTCTTTTAGGGTAAAGTGTGGGCTAGACTAGTTTTAATGAGATTGAACTCTTTAGTCCTCAGTCTGCAGAGATAAATAATGGCTTTTAATCACCTGTGATGTGTGAAGAGACCCGAGGCGTACTCCAAAACCAGAAACTCACGCAGATTAGACCCAAAACTACAAACACACAAAACCAGAACAGCAATGTGTGCATCACATCAACCAAAACCTTCTCAAAGAGCCACATGAATCTGCAGGCTTTCATTTACATATATGAATGGAAAATGGCCTTATAAACACTCAAATATGACTTTTTATGGGTAAGAAATCTTGATTTGAGATTATAAGTGTGCAATCATTAGCATGTCAGATCTGAGCGCTTGATCTGATGTGAGATACGCACTGGAGGTTGTGCGACTGCAGGAGTTTGCAGTGATCCAGCAGGTCCGTCAGATGAGCCACGAACCACCAGTTATTGAGCGCGATGCTGCAGAGACATCAAACATCGGTGTTAGTTTGGAGGATTCACAGACTCTTCTGATGAACGTGCGTCTGCACTGAGAGAGTGTTAACACACCTGCAGTCTTTGATCACCTGATGCAGGTCAAACTCAAAGGCCGACAGCAGGATGATGTCCAGAGGCTCCGGAGACGCCCGCAGACCCAGAAACATGCTCATGCTCGACTGCAACACCAACACAGGGTCAGTATGATATATGGAGTTCATAGATTTATTCACAGTGAAATGATCAAATCAAGTTCGGATATCATTGCATGACTAATTCTCAGCTGTTTGTATGATATCTGGCAGCTTTACTTGTGCTGCATGCAGGGTTATTATAGTTAGCTCACACTAAACCTATAAAACAATTTGTTACCTTTTTTTTTTTTTTTTCCGGCTAGCTTTCAAAGCAACATTTCTAATTTTCATTTAACTTGACTATATATATATATATAACTAATTCAAAATATTGAAAAAATAAATATAAAATTAAATTAAATATTAAAAAACATTTTCTTTTCAACTTATTTTATTACAGCTAGTTGTCAAGGCTCTGTTTCTAATTTTCATTTAGTTTAACATGATGTACTAAAATAACTAAAACTAAAATTGAAATAAAAAATATATAATAAAAAATGACAAAAAACGAAACTACTAAAACTTTAAATAAATAAAAATGAAAAATAATTCAAAATATTCAAATTGAACTGAAATAAAATATTCAAAACTTTTCAATGTTTTTATTATTATTTTATGATTTTATTTATTATTTTTTAAACTTATTTTATTTCAGCTAATTGCCAGGGCAAGAGCTTAACTCGATGTACTAAAGTAACTAAAACTGGATTAAAAATTTATAAAAACCACATAGACACCTTTAAAAATGCCTAAAAACTCAACCAACTGATAAAAAAAAAAAACATTAAAAAAAAAATCACAATATAAAAATAAATATATTTATCGGAATTAAAATAAAATAGTAAATAATATTTATTTTTAACTAATTTTAATTCAGCTAATTGCCAAGTTTAACGAGATGTTCTAAAATAACTAAAACTAAAATTGAAATACAAATTAATAAAAACTAGATAGACATTAAAAAAAATTAAAATAAAAATAAATAAAAACTATAACAGTATCTCAATGACAGTAGATTAGGACTGGTTGTATGTACTTGTGCGTAGTAGTGCAGATCGGGCGGTTTGATGGTCGGGTGAGTGAAGAGCAGCCGCGTGACCAGGAAGTGATACCAGGTGCTCAGCAGCTCTTTCTGCTCCAGTATCGTGTCTTCATCACCGACCAGGATCTGACGGAGACAGACAGAGTCAGGATCACACGCTCTCAGCAGCTTCAGTCACAGCTCAGCAGAGGTCAGGACTCCGCACCTTGCAGATGGTCTCCAGGTGACGGTTGCTAGCGAAGGTGTTGTCTTGGAGACAGCGGTCACACTCCTCGTGCCAGTGTCTCCATTTGACATCAAACTCAGTCAGCGTTTGAGTTCCTGTGGGCTGCACGCAGAATTAAATTATTTCATAATTTTTATGGTGACAGTTTTATAAAAACAATAAGCCCTTAAGACTGTTGTTGCAGTGATTTTACTGAAGTAAATCTCACAAAAAATTTATATATATTTTTAAGTAGTGCTGTCAAACGATTAATCGCGATTAATCGCATCCAAAATAAAAGTTTTTGTTTACAAAATATGTATGTGTGTGTTCTGTGTATATTTATTATGTATATATAAAGATACACATACAGGATATATTTTGAAAATATTTACATGTATATATTTATATTAATATAATTTATATTATACATAAATATATTTAATATATAAACATAACATATTTTTCTTAAATATA
Source organism: Sinocyclocheilus anshuiensis (assembly GCF_001515605.1). Taxonomy (NCBI): domain Eukaryota; kingdom Metazoa; phylum Chordata; class Actinopteri; order Cypriniformes; family Cyprinidae; genus Sinocyclocheilus; species Sinocyclocheilus anshuiensis. The sequence continues at coordinate 703,099 of NW_015544180.1, forward strand.
TACATGCATGTGTATTTATACATACATAATAAATATACACAGTACACACACATATTTTGTAAACAAAAACTTTTATTTTGGATGTGATTAATCGCGATTAATCGTTTGACAGCACTAATTTTTAGTTTTATTTCACCCCAAAAAATAAAAGGAAAACATAAAATATGGTATTTTACATATAAAAATGTAGTCTATTTTAGGTCCATTAAAATTTTTGCATTTAACCTTTTATTGTACTTGTTTTACTTTTGAGTTTTTCTGTAGTTCTCAATTGTGAGTCAGTTGTTTTAAGGCAAATTTTACATACTTTACATCAGCATACTGCAAATTAAAGACAATACAACAAATGTGACAATTTATAAATACTTTTAATTTAAAATACAACTTTTTACACAATCGTTATACAATTTGTGACCCTGGAGCACAAAACCAGTCTTAAGTCGCTGGGGTATATTTGTAGCAATAGCCAATAATACATTGTATGGGTCAAAATTATAGATTTTTATTTTATGCCAAAAATCATTAGAATATTAAGTAAAGATCATGTTCCATGAAGATATTTTGTAAATTTCCTACCGTAAATATATCAAAACTTCATTTTTGATTAGTAATATGCATTGCTAAGAACTTAATTTGGACAACTTTAAAGATGATTTTCTCAATATTTAGATTTTTTAGCACCCTCAGATTCCAGATTTTCAAATAGTTGTATCTCGGCCAAATATTGTCCTATCCTAACAAACCATACATTAATGGAAAGCTTATTTATTCAGCTTTAGGGTGATGTATAAATCTTAATTTCAGAAAATGTACCCTTATGACTGGTTTTGTGGTCCAGGGTCACATAAATTACATACATTATTTACAATTTTAAATATATATTATATAAAATGTACTCTACCATTCAAAAGTTTGGGTTCAGTAAGATTAATAATGTTTTTTTTTTTTTTTTTTTTTAAGAAGTCTCTTCTGCTCACCAAGGCTGCATTTATTTGATCCAAAGTACAGCAAAAACAGTAAAATGT
>NW_015544180.1:704289-710157 GCF_001515605.1 Sinocyclocheilus anshuiensis
TAAGGCTGGATTTATTTGATCAAAAATACAGTAAAAACAATAATATTGTGAAATATTATTACAATTTCAAAGAACTGTTTTCTATGAGAATATATTGTAAAATGTAATTTATTGCTGTGATCAAAGCAGAATTTTCAGCATCATTACTCCAGTCTTCAGAGTCACATGATAATATGCTGATTTGCTGCTCGAGAAACATTTTGAACAACAGTTTTTTTGTAAATATATTGTTTGCATTGCAGTATTAAGAATTTAGCGTTTAAATGCATGAATATAATGTAAACATACTGCGAAACCATAAAATATGCTTCATTTTCTTGAATAACATATAATTCCTTCTGATTTTGGGGTGAAATACAACATGTTCTCAGCAAGTTTAGGAAAAGTGTGTCAGATGCGTCCTGATGTACGTACGTTAAAGATGGGCATGGTATGTAACAGGACGTCCATGCGTTTGAACACAGAGCTGCTCTCCGCCCGCAGAGACGCCTGTTTGGAGAGCACCTGACGGGCTTCATCCACGCGGCCCTGCAGGACTAAACTGATCACCTGCACAAACACAAAGACACACGTAAGGACACGGGTGATGATATGCAGAGGTTCTGGAGGTCAGAGGTCATGTGCTTCGTACCACGTCCCAGTAGGACTGATGATGGGCGGGGCTGTCGCTCTGTAACACCTCTCGCGCTCTCGCGTCCACATCTGACTTGTGCAGACGCACCCAATCCAGCAGGTGGAGCAGCAGAGACCCGGCTGCAACATGAGAGCAAAACCAAGTCAGACAAACTAGAAGAAACGGTCTGCTTTGATCTGGACTCCTGAACTTTTCAGACGTCTCTCTCTACCTGGAGCTGCGTCGATGAAGAGAACCTCACACAAGTTCCATATGAGCTCGATCGCCAAGAGAATAGAGACCTAGAGAGATCAGACGAACGTTTAGCTTCACTCATGTGACAGAATATTCATCTGAAATCATGAGGACAGTACTTTCATTAGAGATTTGATTGGATCATAACTTTATTTTTTCTTTGCTCATGTGTCCTTGATTGTGTCAGCAGAAAGATAGTTTCAGAGGCATTACATTGCAATAAAAATACATTTTTAGCTTTAGAAAAACGTATTTAACATCACTTTTGATTAACTTGTTTTTATTAAAATACAGAATGCATCAATGATTTTATGGTTGTAATAATCATTCACCTTTATCAAGCATATAAAATAATATTTAGAATGCATGCATGCATACTGTTTTAATTTTGTAATCTAGTGTTGTTTTTATGAAAATACAGAATGCATCAATGTTTTTATGGTTGTAATAATCATTCAAGTGGTCGACCGATATATCGCCAAGGCCGATATATCGGCCAATATTTGGCATTTTTCAAATATCGGCATCGGCCGATAAGTTTTTCTGTTTGGCCGATGTGTTCGAGGCGGACTTTTATTTTTACCGGCGCGGTGGACTTTTATTTTGACGGCGCTGAGAACGGCAGCGCCTGAGACCGCCCACCGCTCACATTCTCCCTCTTGTTCACTGTCGTCGTTCAGTTCTGTCTAATACGGATAGAAGTCTATCTAATAATCAGATAGAACTGTTAAACAAAGGAATTAAAATGTATTCAAAAAAGTATTATAACGATTGCTTTAATATTATTAGTAATAGAAAGGCAAACATTATAATACTTTCTCATTTGCCGTCAGCATTCAGCAAATATGCATTTATATCATTTAAATCTTTGAATGACTAATGCACATTTAATTTCACAAACCTTGCAGACTTAGTCGAATCTAGTTGAGATCTTGTGAAGTGTGCATGTGACCTGCATGATCGCGTGTTCTCTGGGTGACGGTCGGTCCGTGTGAATTGAATGCTGACAGGAGGAGAGTTCAGCTTCACTGGAGACATGCGATCGACAAACTTTAAACTCGTGACTGATTTCAAATTATGCTGCGCTTTATGTATTTGCCCACTGTCATATTCATGTAATTTCTACTGTGTGCTGTATGTAAAATGAGTGTTACCTTGGCTTTATTTAAAAAAAATATATAATGATTCCCAATGCACAAAAACTTCCCAGAATACTGAGTGCCCTGTTGGTTACAGTGTTTACTTCCTTTTTAATTAGATTTTTATTAAATATTTATTTATTTGTGAAAAATGCTTTGTCTTCTAAAGTATAGGTATGTTTATTTTACACAATTATTTTAATCCATTTCAAATGATTCCAAATTTCTTAAATATAAAATTATATCGGCTTTATATCGGCCACCCTGCTTTCCAAGATATCGGCATCGGCTGTCAAAAAACCCATATCGGTCGACCACTAATATCATTCATTTATCTTTATCAAGCATATAAAATAATATTTAGAATGCATGCATGCATACTGTTTTAATTTTGTAATCTAGTGTTTAACTTATCTTTATAAATGCATGCATATTTATTTTTTTCTGTTGTAAATCTAATGATTAATTTACCTTTATAAAATAAAGCATGCAAAATAATTATTAATATACTATTACAGAATTTATTAACATGCTTAATTCGTTTTTATTTTTATATTTTCTTTACTTTAATTTAGGTTTTAAAGATTTTAGTTTTTATTCATTTTTATTTCAGATTCAATTTGAGTCATTTTAGTTTTTGCATCTAAAATTTATATTTTCTTTTATTTCACTTTTAATAAAAAATTCCGTTAACAATAACAACACTGATTATAATGAAACCGTGCTTGTGAAACTGCATATCTGCCTTATCGCAGAATTAAACAACTGCACTGCTCATCCGGATACAATATATCAGTCAGTTTTGAGTTGATGTCGATCTTAGCCTGTGGACTTGACAGTACCTGATCTCCATACTGTGACGCTAAAGAACCCTCTTGTGTTGAAACTGAAAAGAGAATGACGACAGCGTGATCAGCTGATCAAAAGCATCCTCCTCCTCCTCCTCGTGTGCGATGTGTGTCATGTGGCGTTTACCTGCGTTCTGCTGCAGCTCCTCCATACAGGCTCTGATCACAGACCTGTAGTTCTTACTGATGCTCACAAACCTGCAGGAGACAATGACAGAGATCACATCGCTTCAACAGAATGCACTTCCACACTATTAGGCACGAGGACTCACTGTGACTTCTTGTTTTTGCTGGGCACGTCCTCTTTGATTTTCTGCAGCCCCACGAAGATGAGATGGGACTCGGAACGTTCTGGGAACGCTATACTAATGTTAGGGGAACATTAGATTAACATTAGAATAATGTTCTACTAACCAAAAACTAACGTTCTATTTCTGTTGAGAAAACTTTGCTGGCTAACCAAAAACAAACCTTAACAAAATAACGTTCTGGGAGCCAAAAACTAATGTTCTGGGAACGCTATACTAATGTTAGGGGAATGCTAGATTAACGTTAGAATAATGTTCTACAAACCAAAAACTAACGTTCTGGGAACGCTATACTAATGTTAGGGGAACGTTAGATTAACATTAGAATAATGTTCTACAAACCAAAAACTAACATTCTATTTCCGTTAAGACAACTTTCCTGGCCAACCAAAAACAAACCTTAACAAAATAACGTTCTGGGAGCCAAAAACTAATGTTCTGGGAACGCTATACTAATGTTAGGGGAACGTTAGATTAACAACCAAGTTCTAGCAACCAAAAATTGTTTGCTGGGTAGTGTGTCATTAACTGTACAATCAACAATGTTATGTTACTTTTGATATGATATTTTTAATTTTCATTTGCTCTGTTTTTTTTATCAGAATATAGAAATGAAATAAAGATTTTGGTACAGAGTGTAGTGTTTCTTTAAAATACTGAACTGTTTTATATACTGTCCTAATATATTTTTTGAACTGTCACTTTAATGGGGTAAAATGTTTCTCGATAGAGGTTCAGAATGAGCTTGGTGCAAATTATATCACGTCTGTTGTAGTTTGCTCACACTCGTTTAGAATTATGAATGAATAATGGCTGAGGCACATTCAGACTGATCTGTGAGTTACATGAAGAACAAAATGGCTTCCTTCCCCTCCAGTGTGAGAACAGGATCCTTCCCTCAGAATCAACACAACACTCCTAGAATACACAAATAAACTCATGGGTGTCCATGTTATATATCTGATCACATGAGAATCACCGTCGTTTTGTGTTATTTTTGTTCAAATTTGGTCACATTTTTTTTTTTCAAGAGGACACTGTGCACGAATGCGCGTGCATGTTACCCCGGCTCCCGGGTCTCGCGCATGACGTCACCCGCTTTGGCCAATCGCGACGGAGCTCGTGACCGCGCACGCAGCGCCTGTTTTTAATCCGGGGCGCGGACGTGCGCGTCCCCGCGGAGTCTTTGTGTGGCGGCGTCGAGAAGCGCAAATACAATAACCATGGCCGACGAGAAACCCAAGGTGAGTGGCGTTTAAAAACGAAGGGGTCGTTTAATATTGGTTACCTTTCAAAGCGTCCGAGGGGTTGCGAAAACACGGAGGGACGCGGACGGTTTGATTTTTAACGTGAAATATCGCGCGTAGTGGATAAATACTGTAACTGCCGCCTCAGAAACACCGGAAGGAGACGTGTGAACGCGCGTGCCGAGCTCACACCGCGCGCGACACACGCAGACCCATTCAAATCAAAATAATAAGGAGAACATACGGTAAACGGTTTCATACCGCGCGTATATTGCTGTTAGAAACCCGGCACGTGCGAGCTCCGAGCTTTAGACCTGATGGAAACATGTTTGCTGTTGAGGATGCGAGTCGGATGCTCACATTTGCATCCATTCATCACGTGAAGCACAGCAGTTCATGCACAGCACTGCTAATAACACTCAAAGCCGCTAAAACCACCGTAAAGATGAACATGCACGTGTTTGTTTATTATTGCATTGGATTTTCAAACCATGTATCCAACCCATGTATCCATTTTGGTCAGGTTTATGATGGACAGCATTCATATCCATTATGAAAACTACAGTTTAATCATAAGACCACATTATATATTGTGCACCTCAAATAGTTCGAGGACTAAAATTAGTGTTTGTACTGACCATAAGTCACATGTTAGCTTCTGGCTTTCTCTGTCCATGTCAATTATTGCATGAGTTAACATACTGTTTTAATCATGAAACTACAAACAGCACTCCTATTGATAAGTTCTAGATGACTGAGCCATTATTTAGAATAGTACAGTATTTTTTGTGGTCCAAATCAAGCGTGCGGGCAATTTGGATGCAGCGAAACAGACATACAGCAGACACATACAATGCATTCTTTAAAAATTAATACATAAAAATATAAATAAAATACATTTCCCTAAAAATTTCCTTCGGGGCCATTTAACAACCGAATTGCACAGGGGACAAACGAATATTTATATCGGTTACTTTTCATCTTTGGTAGTCTATTGTGAGAAACTGAAGGGAGCATAGAAAACTCTGGATACTAGAAACGGTCGCTGTCCAAGAGCACAGATCGAGCCCGACTCAAGACGTGTCAAGCTTCTTTGTTCTTTACCTATGATCTTCCCACTAACTGTAACTACTCTATTTAATGCATTTTTATGTTTCACATGGAGATTTCCAAACCAGCAGCTAATGGAAATAATTAAATTCAAGGATTGCAAATGAGATGTGTGCATAAAATATGCAAGGAAGAATGATGTAATATCTCATAAACTTTTTGTTTTTGTTTTCTCAGGAGGGGGTAAAGACGGAGAACAACGACCACATCAACCTGAAGGTGGCGGGACAGGACGGGTCAGTGGTCCAGTTTAAAATCAAGAGACACACACCCCTCAGCAAGCTCATGAAGGCCTACTGTGAGAGACAGGTGAGGTCACGGCCGGCCACACACACACACACACACACA
>NW_015544180.1:713656-717490 GCF_001515605.1 Sinocyclocheilus anshuiensis
ACACACGCACACACACAGACACATGAAGTCACACTCACACACACACACACACACACACACACACATGAAGTCACACAATCTCCTCTGTGAGATCGTAACAGCTACAAGCCCGAAAACTTGCTACACATATTAGAGTTTGTGTCCAAAATACAGAGCAATTTTACACCAGCCCATCGTCATTTCTTCACTGTTGTACTAAAGAAATACCGTAGAATTTGCCTTGTTTGTCAACATAAGAATAACAAAAATGCAGTGCAAATATCATAAAAATTAAATATTGTTCATTTCGGTTCATTCTGAGCAGAAACGGCATTTTTGTTATTAATTAAATTGCATTTATTATTATACATTATTAGCATATAAAAATTTTTTTGTGTACAAAATATACAAAACAATACACCAACCCATGCATACAAATACAGCACAACAATTAAAATAAGCCAATCAATACAATTTTATAGGAAAAAGAAAAAAACAACAAAACAAAACTACATTGTAAACTATACATACATAAAGTAACTGACAGTGTTACCCAAATCAATTAATTTAGCTAAATGTTTCCAGATCTCGTCAAAAGCCTGTAGCCAATTCTTTGTTCTGATGATATTGCACTTCGGATCTGATTTTGCCAAGATTATAGGTTTAATTTCTTTTATATTTCCAGTTTTGGAAAATATTTCCTTTCACTATCACAGAACAATTCAACAGTGGCTCAACATATATTGAGGATATACTCAAAAATGAAGTGTCACCTAGGATGCATAATTGCACTAATAAAGCAGTGGGACTTTATAAACATGCACTTAGTAGCATGAACGTACCATTTTTACATTCAGGCGTTCTTTGGCCTCCTTTCCAGGGTTTCTGTGGCTCTTAAAAGCCTCATGTCACCCTTTCACAAATTAAGACCCTAAAAAGGTGCTAAATCAGAGCAGAAAGTCTTAAATTCATAAAGTCATGGCATTAAATGTTGCACGCACTGCAAAAAATGAACATCAAACTCTAAACATCCTTAAATCAAGATGCAGTTGAGAAGCAAAGTGAGGATATAAAGTCTTGTTTCTGGAAAAACTGAATAAAATCAAGCAAGTTTATGTTTAAAACAAGAGCAAATATCTGTCAGCGGGGAATGAAAACTTGTTTTACTTTTGAGTTAAGTTCATTTTTCTATGTCTGTTGGCAGGTATTTGTCCTTTTTAATAATAAGCTCACTTCATTTTGATGAATTGCACAGAAATCAAGGCTTCGAGTAATAATAACATTCTTTGAAATGAAAGAACACCATGTTAAAAGCTTTGAAATTAAATCAGAAATGCATTCAGTTGCTACCTAAACATTTGTTTGTGTTTTCATGTACTTTCTACAAATTGCAAGAATAAAAATGACTGATATTTGACGGATAATGTCGTTCAACGCAGAACATGACCTGAAGAAACATCCGAGCCTGATTCACCCTCACCTCGCTGTCAGTATAACAGAAATCAAAGACTTTGAGAAAGTACTGAAGCAGGCTGTATTAATCTGAGTGTGAATGGGTTGCAGTGGTCCTCAAGACGGTTAGGGCCATCTGTAATCACGAAAGCTCTTCAGTCGGATCAATAAACACTCACGCATCCATGTGTTTCCTCAACAGTCCTACCGTCTGCTGGCTTTATCACTCCCTCATGTCCACTTAATGCTCCTGCGCGTCCGGTTCAAGGTTTCTTCCATGTCAGAGAAGGTTAAAGAGAAAACAAGGACTCTAATGTTCACGTACGACAAAGAAAGAGACGCTAAATCACTGTTTCTGCTCAGTTTGACTCCATTCAGCTCACCAGAAGTCCACACAGTCTTCATGTCCATGAACACAAGCAGGCTTTATTAACAGCTCCCTCAGTGCTGTAAACACACAGGTTAAGACGCCTGATCTTTAGGTCACTAGCATGTTTTCCTGGCAGAGGCGGAGGGTTTAATCTCATCGTGGGGCAGAAGTAGGACAGCGTTTGCCCTGAGGTTCATGTTCATTCAGACGTCAGGAAATCCTTGTCAACGGCGGGAAATAAATATGAAGGCGTGAGGTTTCAGCTGATCATTCGTCTTTATCTTAGATGTCGGATGCTGTGGAAGTCTTCAGATTAGCATTTTAGGAACATTTCAACGTCTTTTGAGACTGAGTTGCAAATCGATTCATTAAAAAGAACCGGTCTGATTGATTGATTCATTCAGGATTCAGGATTTATTCAGTTTTCAGTAGAGTTCGTTAACTAAAACTATTAAAACATTTTTTGTTAATTCAAATAAAGCTCAAATAAAATATAAATATTAGATGACAAACTTAATTTCATTTAGTTCTTAAGACAACATTTCTAATTTAAGCTGAAGCTCTAAAATTGTAAATAAAATAAAAATAAAAAATCTAAACCTAAATAGTAATAATTAAAATATATATCAAAAGCACATAACGAGAGTCTGAAAATAAAAGTTAGGCCAAAATACTAATAAAAACTATAACAGTATATAAATAATAATAATAATAATAATAATAATAAACTAAATAGTAATCATTTAAACAAAATTACTAAAATGTAACTACAATTAAAATGAAAACTGAAAGTATAAAAATAAAAGTTAGGCCAAAATATTAATAAAAACTACAGCAGTATATGAATAATAGTAAAATTTTGATCATATTAACGTCTTCTGAGACTGAGTTGCCAATTGATTAATTAAAAATAATCAGTCTGATTGATTAATTCATTCAGGATTCGGGATTTTTTATTTATTTAGTTTTTTCAGTTTTTAGCAGGGTTTGTTTACTAAAACTATAAAAAAAATTGTTAATTCAAATAAAATGTAAATATTAGATTAAACACTTATTTTTTGTTAGTTGCCGAGGCAACATTTCTAATTTTCATTAGTTTAAGTACTAAAATTACTAACTGTAAAGAAAAAAAATGAAAACTGAAATAAAAAAATAAACATAAATAGTAATAATTATTAATTATCTTTTTTAAATTAAAATAAAGCTACGATAAAATGTAAATCTCAGATGACAGACTTGAGTTAAAAACAAATAATAATGTCAAAATCACATAAAATAAGATGTAACTAAAATTTAAATGAAACTGAAAGTATAAAAATAAAAGTGAATCCAAAATATGAATAAAAACTGTAGCAGTATATAAGTAATAGTAAAAGCCCAGTGGTGCTCCTGAGTGGTGATGTGAGAATCACTGGCCGGATCTGATGTGTGCGCTTGTCTCCGCAGGGACTGACGATGAGGCAGATTCGATTCCGGTTTGACGGACAGCCGATTAACGAGACCGACACGCCCGCACAGGTATGACATCACTGACGTCTATTCTGTCTCCACTCTGGGTTCTAATAGTGCCATCACTCTGTGCAGGTGTGGTGTGTGTGCAGGTGTGTGTTTAAACCAGATGGACTTCAAAATTAGCCCTGTTTATTGTAAAGCTTGCAAAACCTGTTTGTGAATATCCAGGTCATTAAAAAAAAAAGCCTAATGGCATTGTTAGAAACATTAAAGGGGTCATATGATGCTTTTTTAAAGATCATTATTTTGTGTATTTGGTGTAACAGAATATGTTGACATGCTTTAATGTTCAAAAAACACATTATTTTTCAAATGCTCTCTCTCGCTCTCTCTCTTTCTCTCTCTCGCGCTCTCTTTCTCTCTCTCGCGCTCTCTCTCGCGCTCTCTCTCGCTATCTCTCTCTCTCTCTCTCTCTCTCTCTCGCGCGCACACACACACACGCACGCACACACACACACAGGTTTGTTTTTATGGTTTATGGGGACTCTCCATAGGCGTAATGGTTTTTATACTGTACAAAC
>NW_015544180.1:717588-717756 GCF_001515605.1 Sinocyclocheilus anshuiensis
GAGAAAGAAAAACTTGAAATCGCATCATATGACCCCTTTAAGAAAATGAAGCTTAATTGCATTGTGACATTATTTTCATAATTAAGTAGATTCCTTTCAACTGTCAATTACTGCAATGAGAAAAAAAAATGCTTCAAAGCAGCTTCACAGAAAAAAAATTAATAAATA
>NW_015544180.1:717794-729726 GCF_001515605.1 Sinocyclocheilus anshuiensis
TATAACAAAGAGTGAAAAATTTAAGGGGGTCTGAATACTTTCCGTACCCACTGTATATATATATATATAATGTATTTTCTGTAAAGCTGATTTAAAACAACATAGCTTTGTATGTAATTTTTTTATATTATTTTAGTATAATGAATTTATATATGTATATGAATTTGTAGAGTATTACTGCGTATTATACAGTATATAATTTATCGTAATTTAATTTTTAATTTATGGTAATAAAAACAATGTTAAAGTGTATTTAGAAAAAAAATGAAAACTGAAACAAAAAATAAACCTAAATGGTAATAATTATTAATAATTATAAATTATATAGATATATATTTTTAATTCAAATAAAGCTACAATAAAATATAAATATCAGATGACAGACTTGAGTTAAAAACAAATAATAATGTCAAAATCACATAAAATTAGATTTTTTCTAAAATATAACAAAATCACTCAAATTTAAATGAAATTGAAAGTATAAAAATAAAAGTGAATCCAAAATATGAATAAAAACTGTAGCAGTATATAAATAATAGTAAAAGAACAGTGTTTTTTTAAAAGAACAATTTATCGTAATTTAATTAATTTATGGTAATACATTTTTTTTTAAAGTGTATTTGCGAAAAGAGTATTATATCCGAAATTAGTATAAAATAATAATCAGAACGATAAATTAGGAAAATTAAGCAATCACATCATAGGCCACTTTTTATTTATCCAGTCAATTTGATTATTTTCTCAGTGATGATTGGAAGTTAAAAGCATGTCATGTTGACTTTTAACGCTTTTGTTGTTTCGTTTAGAAAGGGCAGGTGTCATGTGTGCTCTCAGATGAACATTTAGGGAAGAAAGCGAGTTTTTTTTCCAAACATAATAGACCTCATCTCACCCACTGAATAAATCTGGCTTGACAGCATCATTGTGCAGCTGCATCATGGGACAGGAGTGCACTGTAATCACAGCGGATGGGTATCAGTTTCCTCATGTGACTCTACTGACCTCGCATCGCTTGTGTTTATTAATAATAGTGAATAATAAATGACCTCGTGTTATTCTTCCGCAGTTGGAAATGGAGGATGAAGACACAATTGACGTTTTCCAGCAACAGACAGGAGGACACGTCTGAAGCGACCCCGACCCGTCTCTCTCACAGACCGCTCTCCTCGTGGTTATCTGTAACTGCTGTTGTATAGTGTTTCTTTCATTTTGTACATAAAGGGTTTCTGCTACAGTAATTATTACATTGGGATTGTTAATCGCTGTAAAATCTGACATGTTAAGCCCGAGTCTTCTAACGAGCGATCGCTAAACAATCATGGAGACAGTCACCTGTGTATAGACCAACTAATACATGCTTCCCCTTAAGAATCATTGAGGATACGAGCCGTGTGCTTGAGTTCAGGGTTTTGTTCTGCTTCAGATATGAGCACACAGGCTTTTTACAAATTGTGTTTCAAGAAATGATAAAGAAATGTTATACTTTACGCAGACAAACCTGCAGTTCAGATTGACTTTATGTTTTCCATTCAGACAAATTGGATTTACAACTTTTTTTTTTTTTTGTAGTGGTCATGTAAAGTGCGAAACTTGTGTTAAACATGCTTTGACTCGAGTACGTACGAGGGAATTCATGTTTCAGAGAAGTCCAGCATCTGTCTGTATTGTCTAATCGCTTGTTAAAATAAAATATTCTCTTTTTATCAAACTGTCGATGTGTTTTAGTCACTGCACTCAATCTTTAAATTGTGTTTATACATTCTAAACAATTGTTTTTCAATTTGCGTAATTTTAGCTATTATTCTTAACCCTTGTGCATCAATTAAAAAAAGTTACACTTAGGTCCATAGTGGACAAAAATGTCCATGTCAAAAAAACTGTCATAAAAATTTGAAGCTTGGGAGCACAGAGTTAAGTTTGGTCTCATTTTAAAGAAGACCCATGGCAGATTATTGCTGAAGTAAAAAAAGTTTAAAAAGTGAAACCAAAAAAAAGATTAGGTTTATGAAAATGATTTATGAACGATGTTTTATATAAAATATATATTTTATGAAACATGTTGAACTCAATACCTGCTAGAAAATCAAAGCCATATATCTAAACAAGTTGTATTCCAAATTTGAGGTTGATATCTCAAAAAATGAGCTTTCAGTAAGATTTTGTTTGGGCGCAGTACCAAATTTTTCCCATTAGATGCCAGCAAAACTCTGCTGGTGCACACAGTGGTTGGATTTGTGATTTGCAGTAGAGTTTTTCCTCTCAAATATTACAAGAACACACACACACAATTTTTTTTTTTTTTATGACACGCATACAAACCACACTGACATCCATACCAACACACCCACACAATTATAGCTGCATTATTTATCCAATTGGCTCTATAATATGCAGAAGCAGAAAACAAATAAGGCGAGTATTTTCTTTATAGGTCAAACCTGAAAAAATGGCACCATCTGGTAAAAAATAGTAAAAAATGTAAAGCCTTGCCAATAGAATGAAAGCCTATCAACAAAAATTGCATAATTTTACAGTTAAATGGCACTGCGATTAAAAATAGCAGTTTTAATGGGTTTCAATGGGGACATTTTTGTCCTTAAGGTCCTGAGAGGAACAATTTTTTGTACCTAGTGCAAAACACACAGGCAAAATGATAAAAAAAAAAAAACTGAAAAGGACAAAAATGTCCAAAAGGTCGCACAAGGGTTAAATGAAGTGAATTATCATTAGATGCAATTTTACATGATTAAAATCCATTGTAAATGGATCATCAAATTTTCACTAAAGTGGCATAATATGTGTTTCGGTCAATTAACTTTAAGGAACGTTAAGGTATTTTGAAATATTAGAATAAAAAAGCAAGGATTTTATTCGCATAACACGTTTTAGTCAATAACCTATGGCTGATTTTGCAGTAAACCACATCACATAAACCTATGAAGGCTATTGTCTGAATGATGGCCAATCCTACAATCAAACGCCAGGGACTGCAGTCCTCCGTCCAATCAGATCGCGCGTCGCTCCGGTGGGCGGGGCTTCGTGGGCTGGTCTAAAGGGCCACTCCGCTGCGCTCGGATTTCAGCTGGTCCGGGCGGAGTCCATGCGGGATAAAGGATTTAGACGAATTCAGTCCAGCTGAAGGGTTTCTAACGCGGTTTAGCGAGCACATTACCCGCTCAACATGACTACGACGACCAACTTCCAAGGCATGGAGCCTGGTGCCAAAAAAAGCTCCAGGTAAATGATTTTAAAGGCGTTTACTGCGATCAGAAGCGAGACAAAAGAAGAGGAGCTCAGAGCTGGAGGTGATGATGATGATGATGGCCTGATGGACTCCTCCTCCAATACATGAACGCAAATGAAGCTTATCAACCTGAATATTTAATGGATTTGGATTGATTTCATGTTTTCATTTGGTCTGAATTAACCCAGACTGTCTGCCACCACCACCACCACCACCACCACCATCACCATCATCATCATCATCATCCTCTTCCTCCTGGCCATGAAGACCCATCCACCCTTGTTATAATCTGAGATTCACTCCAGGCTCATTGTATGCAGGTTTGACATGCAGTTTGATGTGATGTCTGGTGTTTTGATGTGGATGGTGCCCAAACTTCACCCAGCACAAAGCAATGGGGCTGGCAGGCTTCCAGTGCCATCTCAAACTGGGTGATTTGCTTTAAAGTTTATTTGCATTGTGTTTCATGAATAGATGCTTTCTCTGCTGCTTATACATTTTTTTTATCAGTTTAATCCCAGTCATCTGACTGTTTAGTGTAACCTCCAGCTATGGCCCAAAAATACACGCTCCATTGTCCTTAAAAGGTTTCTGACACTAGGGTTGGAACAGATGCATTGAATTTCGTACAGCAGCCAGTGGAAGGTTTGCACGTCTGGCCAAAGGACTTTGTGATCCAAACTAACAGATTTTTTTTTTAGGTGTGTTTGTGTGTCCAGAAATGGTATCGTCTGTAACTTTCAAAGGAGGGATGGAGATGCATTCAGACATTTGCATGTCAAAAATGTTGCATTAGCTTTTGTTTCCGCCTGATGCACAGAAACAAGGTTTGATCTTGCTGCTTTTAAATGAGGATTGTGGCATTGTCTAGTATATTAATCCTAA
The DNA here is from genome assembly GCF_001515605.1 of Sinocyclocheilus anshuiensis. NCBI lineage: Eukaryota > Metazoa > Chordata > Actinopteri > Cypriniformes > Cyprinidae > Sinocyclocheilus > Sinocyclocheilus anshuiensis. The sequence continues at coordinate 721,924 of NW_015544180.1, forward strand.
TATCAGACATCCTGGTTTTGGGTCTTGCTGCAACATGTTGCCACCCTCACCACCTTTGAAGCTCTTTTCCCTGTCATTCCCCCCAGTTTTAGTCTTTAAATCCTGTGTGTCTGGGGTTCCCCTCAGTAGAACGGCCAGAAATGTAGGTCAAGCCGAGAGCAGACGTGTTTATTGGTCACTCGGACTGATTTAGTGATGTTTTCAGCATGCATCATGGGCTTGAGCAGGGATTTTTAATGCCATGTGTCTCCTTTGTTGGTTGGGTGGGGTCTCGAGCGAATGGCCTTCTCTAATAAAGTCCCCTGATCTGATCCCAAGATTTAGTCTGGTTAAGGCATTAGCTGTTTAACCAGTCCATCCAGACGGCACTGGTTGGTTTTCTAATCGCCACACCGTCGATTCCTTTGACAAAAGGGCAGAAAGTTGCGTTGGGATGGAGGCGACCCTGACAGCTGCTGGCGGGTGTCCGCTGGTCTCGTTCTGCGCGGGAGGGAGGGAGGGAGGGGTGTTGAGATCAGCACTGGGCTTTTCAAAAGCATTGATTTGGGCTTCCGTCAACCACATCAATCACAGGTCTGCTGCTTTTCACCCGGGGTTTGTCCACACCCGCCCTTGTGTCTTTTTAATGAATCAACATATGTGCTGAACGAGAACCATCCAACACTGGAATCTACACTTGGTGTGAGCAGATGAGCTCTGGTCTGGTCAGCTGTGTGTGTGTGTGTGTGTGTGTGTGTGTGTGTGTGTGTGTGTGTGTGTGTGTGTGGTGTCTTTCAGTTTAGGGGTGGTTGGTATGACTGAAGTCATTCATTGTATGAGTCACTTGATACTACCATAAGAAATTTACATCACAATATAGATATTTTTACTAAGTGTTGCATATTTTATTATACATGTGGTAATGCCTATTTCTGCCTTAAACTGTAGAGCAATGCAAAGGTCATGGGTTCGATTCCCAGCATATGCATGAACTGATGAAGTCGCATTATAAAAGTATCGGTCAAATGCACACATTAAGATGTATTAAGCCTATGTCTAATCGATGCTATTTTGGTGATTATGCAAAATGTTTTATGTATGAAAGGTCATCCATACATGAAAGGTAAAACTAATATGATTTTTTACTTCATTGACTATAAAGCATATTTTATTGGCCTTTTCTGCTTTAAATGATATTAGGCAAATATTTTATTCACAAACTTTACTTGTGGGCATTTTTTAAAAAGGCTTATGAAAAGATTTTGTCATCTGAATGAAAGACCTTATACAATTGCTATATATATATATTTTTTAATGTTAAGAAACGTATTACATTTTTGTATGTAATTGTCTTTATTGAAATTTTATTGTGCTGGTTTTCATTTGTTATTACTCCGAGCTTGTCATGAAAATAGACTTCTGATATTTTGTTAAATAAAGGAAACACACTATCAGAAGAAAGACTTAAATATTATATTAATGTACCAAGTTGCATTATTCATAAATGACTAAACCCGTGACTTGTTTATGACATGCCCTGCTTTGAATTTTTGCATGTTGCTTCCTCGTTCTCACATGTAAACCATGTAAAATGGTCATTTCTACTGTTATCAAGGATTTAAATCTCTACTGTTGACATATTTGCACCATTGCATGGTACATGCATCATAAAGTCCTACTGTCTTTCCTTCATGCACTATGTGCTGTTTATTTTAATATTGTGTAATTGATTTTTTTTGAGCGCCATTCTTCTGACACGTGTCTCGTAGGGTGTTGTGTCCCCCTGGCGGAGCCTCAAATATTTCCTTCGGCACAGAAGAGGAGAAGCCTGTGCGCAAAAACAAGATGGTCTCCAGTATCTTTGCTGAACCTGACGACCCTCACGCCCACCGGAGGAACAACCCACCAGGTACAACACACACACACACACACACATACATCTGGTTTAAATTCTGCTTCTGGTCAGGTCTGGGTTTGGTTAGATTTTAATGCTTGCATTATTTAAAACCAGCATGGCGTTAATGTCACCCTTATATGTTCAACAACTATGATGATTTACACAAATGTTTACTGTAAATGAGGAAATCAAGGGCCTTGTCTATATAAAAGTATACACTAGCTTGGGGTCTAAGATGTGTGTGTGTGTGTGTGTATTCTGCTCACCAAGTCTGCATTTATTTGATTAAAAATACAGGAAAAACATTAAAATTGTGAAATATTATTACAATTTAAAATAACTGTTTTCCATGTCAATATATGTTAAAATGTAATTTATTCCTGTGAAGCGCAGCTGAATTTTCAGCATCATTACTCCAGTCTTCAGTGTCACATGATCCTTTAATATGCTGATTTGCTGCTCAAGAAACATTTCTGATTAGTTTCAATGTTGAAAACGGTTGCAGACATTTTTTTCAGGATCCTTTGATGAATAGAACAGCATTTATTTGAAAATGAAATCTTTTCAATATCTCTGTATTGTCACTTTAGATCAATTAAAAAAAAAAATGTGATGGTTTTGAATGAGGAGACGGCAAAATACACTTTTTTTTAGCAGAAATATACATCTAAATTTTACAGTGATGTCTTTAAAACAGGTTCCGCGTCTTTCTCTCGTCTATCAGCACATAGAGAGTATGTGACTTTTTGTTTTTTTGGTCAGATACGCAACAGTGTAAACCGATGTAGCATGCAGTGATTTTAGCTGGAGTTCGGTGTTTAGAACCTGCCTTTGAAAGTTTTTTCAGGGTTAACTTAAAGTTATCTGCCCTCACTGACACTTGCTGTGTTCACAGACGACATGCCTTTGGCATGATGTCATTTCCTGGACAAATATCCTGACTGCCCACTGATTTAGGAAGTGACTCATGATGTAGGAAATTATAGTGTGTGAAATCATGATGAAACATCCAGTGCAGCAGAGTCCGTTTTACACAGTGAAGGGAAATGTTGACTTCTAAATACACCTGAATTTGATTTAATAATTTAAAACTATTTCCCCAATGCCAGCGCTGTGTCTAGATGCTTAAAGTAACATGTTGTTAGTTTAGCAACTCGTCAAACTCTACTGAAATCGCGTCTCCCATGTGCTTCACACATGCTGCTCCAAATCCGTCACTTATGTAGGATGTTGCCTCAGAAGGGAGCTGCCTATGTAGACCGCAAGGCACCTCTGTGTTTAGATGTGCAGAGTTTGACAGCATCTTTATTTTCTGGAAAAGAAATGCGTATTGTGTTGTGAATTCGGCCGGCAATCGCACCATTAGCCCTGCACAAGCTCGTATATGGATAAACGCTGGTATGGGGATAATCTGAGCTTTGATTCGGCGCTAATGCTTCACTCGGGCAGGTATCCTTCGTATATCTGGTTATTCTCTCTCTAAAGGCGTTTGCCTGGCTCTCGTCTGAGATGTTGAATCCTGCTGCAGCGTTTGGGGCGTCTGGTTATTTTACAGCCATAACTCAGAAAACAAATCTTGAAAATTCAGTAGCAAGCAAACTAGATATGCATAAGCAGATCTAAGTGTCCAAAAAAACTGAATGCCTTTCAAAGATTTGATGCCATGAACTTCAGGTCTTCAGGTCTTGGAGATTGTAAATGACGGATATGAATATTGCATAGTGACTTTAGGGAAAACTCTTGGGCTTTTTATGTACATTATGCATGAGTGTAGGATCTGTGGGTTTATAGTGTTGGTCTGATTGAATGTGCTGCTGTTGTGTCTGGCAGGATGCCTTTGTGATTGTCTATTGTGTTTTGTAAGGGGTTTTAGTTTTTTATTATTTTTTTTGTCCGCTAATGGAGCATAACAGTCGGTTCTGGAAGTTAAAATCCTATTGCATTTTTCTCCATTAATGCAAGACATTAAGGGTGAATAGGGTACAAATGTAACCAATGAATATCATCATACTTTCCCCAGATGATTAATCACAGTGCATTTGAGACAATTGATTTGTATTACTGAAATGTTATGTTTAAATAAGCAAATTTCTAATTAAATATGCACTAATTTGCAAACATTTTCAGAGAATTAATCCGAACACTGGATAAAGCCAGGTTCAAAAGTCTTATTTTATTTTGCTGACATGTTAGAGAAAAGGGTTTTTACTGAGGGGATTTTTGATATCTCTTTTTATCACTCTATAACTCAGAAAAAAATACCAACAACCAGAAAAAATGTCATTTTCATCATGTTTTTTGGAATAAAAGGTTATATAAATGATATATAAACAAACCCCACAGTAAAAACCTTCAGAATATACATAGAAATAAAACCGTTAAATTTGGTGAATATAAATGCTGCTGAATTGGTGAAACAAACTCATGGCCTTGAAAGATGTTTCATAATTGAAATCTACAGGCGAAAATTGTAAAGTGTAATAAAATAAGCACATTTTTTGATGTTTTATTAAAGGGGTCATATGATGTCGCTAAAAAGAACATTATTTTGTGTATTTGGTGTAATGAAATGTTTGTGCGGTTTAAGGTTAAAAAAACACATTATTTTCCACATACTGTACATTATTGTTTCTCCTCTATGCCCCGCCTTTCGTGTCGATTTTTACAAAGCTCATCGGTCTGAAAAGCCAGGTGTGCTCTGATTGGCCAGCTATCCAGTGCGTTGTGATTGGCCGAATTCCTCAAGCGTGTGACGGAAATGTTATGCCCCTACCATACTGTGATGGAGCGATGAGACAAAAACATTAAAACCCATTATAAACGAGGCATTTGTTGCATCCAGTGGGGACATAATTACTGATTATAATGACTTGTACTGTGTTTTTACGCGTTGCGTATCGCGCGGCGTAAACATAAAACCATGTCTGCATTTGTGATCGGAGAAACAACAAAAAACAAGCCTACTCTACACTGCTCAAAACTCGCGTTTGAATCATCAGTGGCAAATTCTTTAAATATAAAAAATGTACTTGCAGGCTGTGAGTCAGAAGCGTCAGACTGTTGGACCTGCCCCACTTTATAGAAACAGCCTTTGAGCACAGACCCATTGTAGGCTATGCAGAACTGCAGGTTCAGGAAACAGTCCTCCATAAAATGCGTCACACACTGCGGACTAGAGTGAGCGGCTGCCGGTGGACTTGAGAACGGCGCGGCCGGCGGATTCGACGAAGGATGCTTGCGGCAACCACATGTGACGACCCCGGGCTGCACTCCGCTTCATCCACGGTGAAAGCCGATCCGGCGATACACGGCGTGAAATTTATGTATTTCCTCAGCGACCAGCACGGATCAGCTCCAGGCATGACGAAGCAGATATCGTACTCTTTTTGGAAGGCCAACCAAAGTAGTTTCACTTTCACAACTAAACACACGGCGTCTCCTCAACATGGCGGCGGTGGCAACAACAATACTACAGCGAGGACAAAAGTTACGCCTTGTTTCTTTGTGTGAACATTTGGGCGGCGTTATGCAAATCTTCCCACATAGTGACGTAGATATGTGGGGGCGTGTTAGAACGAGCCGTTTTAGGAGGGTGTGGCTGACTCTTTAACTTTTATAAAGAATATCTCTTTGGATTTGAGACTTTAGTCTTTGCAACTTTAGTGAAGTGACATGTGGCCAAGTATGGTTACCCATACTCGGAATTAGTGCTCTGCATTTAACCCATCCTAAGTGCACACACACCGTGAACACACACCCGGAGCAGTGGGCAGCCATTTATGCTGCGGCGCCCGGGGAGCAGTTGGGGGTTCGGTGCCTTGCACCAAGAGCTTGTAACACTCCAAAGAGAAAGGAAAAATTGAAATCGCATCATATGACCCCTTTAATAGACCATGAAATTGTCCATGACGTCTCGTATAAAACAGCTGTTTTTTCCTGTGTAAACTAAAAATAGATGAATCCAAAGCAAATGTTCATTGGAGAACATGTTGAAGATAAGCCGATAGGCTGTCAATTCATTAAATAAGCTTTTTAGCCACATAAGCAGTTTATTCAGTGAAGCCTCTTCTCCACTGGCATCCGTTTAAAGAAGCAGCCTCTTGTCTCCTTGCCAGTGTGTTGCAGCGTTATGCTTTTTTTGCTAACCTTGAAGGCTTGCCTTAAAGCGGCTTTGTTAATATTTTTTCCTGTCGAAAACTCCACTTCCCATAATCCTGCAGAATCACTGTTACCATGGAAACAGGAGTCACTGCGAAATGGCTCAGCCGCCAGCCCATCTCCCTGCAGTCCTGAATTACTTGCGCATTTGGACATTTCTGAACATTTAGCAAATTGTATTATTTAGCTGTTTTATTTTGTATTGTTATTTTTGGTTCACATCATTCACGGTGCTTCATGAGTTGACTAGTTCACTGACTGAAAGTTTTGTACAGTCTTTTTTTTTTTTTCTCCTCTTCCTTTTTTGTTTTTTCCCCCTCTTTTTTACACTGTAAACAATTTGTTGAGTCAACTTAAAAAAAAAAAACTTTGTTACCCTGCTGCCTTAATTTATTATCTTAATTTTATTTCGGTGTGATGCAGTGGTTTCAACATGCGTTTTTGATTTGAAACAACAGTTATACTGGTTCATTCCAATTTCAGGTTAGTTGAGGGCCACTTTATAAAAAATTAGCTATGTCTACAAAAAAAATTGAGTTGAAATGGCAAAATCTCAAAATGACTTTACAGTGTGGTTTTGTCATCTTGTTTTCTTTAAGTTATTTCGTTCGTTCTTTTTATATTTCTTTTAAATTTTTCCCCATATTTTTTGTATTTTTCTTTTTTTCTTTACTATTTCCTTTTTTTCTTTTTTTTTCACTTTCATCTGTTTTTATTTTTTTATTTTTCTGTCCCTTTATCCAAATCTAAGTGTGATGTTCATATTTAGTTTCATATATCTGCTTTGTTTCATGACTCTGAAACGTTATAGTGAAAAGCACGTCCTGAACAAAGACTGCTGAAGGAGAGCGTTTGTTACCGTTGAGCTCATTTGACGTTTATAATCACTCCATTGACTCACAATAGGATGCTGTTTTTTTTGTCCATCAAACCGAAAGCTCTTTGTTTTTTGCGTGTTGAAATGCAAGCGGCTGCTGTTGTTCTTCTCGACGTGGTGAGGACTCTGACCTCAGGGTCGCGTCGCTCAAACACTCCTCAAAGCCTTGAGAGGTGTGTGTGTGTGTGTGGTCTCTGGTAATAAATGCTGTCTGTGGTAATAGCAGCTCATTCTGGTTGCCAGCGGCTGTTTTCCTCCCACATCAAACAGACCTGTTGCAAATGTGTCTTTTGTTTATCACAGCATCTGATTCCAGAAAGCATGTCAGCGTGATGTTATTTCAGACAGGTTGTTTCATGACTCAGATTGTACTTCAAACATCAAGCGGTGACCTATCGTTGAACCACAATTGTTAATTCTACAAAATGACCTTAAAAGCAAAGTCGTGAACATTTGCCATGGACCAGCAATATGGAAAATATTTCTGACATGATGATTGAATTGTAAATGAATGTAAATGCAAGCAGCGGAAGTGATTTGCCAGCCAAACACATTGAACAAACGCCGACTGGATGCACAGCCTTACGTTTCTTTCTATTGTATTTATTAGTAATGTGATATGCACTGGTGTCTGTGGTCTGATGTGTGTGTTGTTCTGTCGTCTCAGGTGGAGAAGCGTCTGGTGTTCTGTGCGGTGAATCCTCGGCTCCTCTGAGACGATGCCAGCCCATCATCGTCTATGATAACGGCTCTCCTGTTGATCAGCCCGCCAACAGCACGGTGAGTTCACACACACACTCGCGCACACATACATACACACACACGCGCGCGTGCGCACACAGACACACACAGACACACACACAGACACACACACAGACACACACACAGACAC
>NW_015544180.1:729879-734962 GCF_001515605.1 Sinocyclocheilus anshuiensis
GACACACACACACAGACACACACACACAGACAGACACACACAGACAGACACACACAGACAGACACACACAGACACACACACCCACCCCTCGGATAAAACCCGAGGTTAATGAGTGTGGTGTGAATGTAGGTCATTCAGTGTAGTTCACTGACACACCCATTCATGTATGTTATGAACTTAGTCAATATGAACCTTATGGACTTAATGCACATTCCTGGTGTTACTGTCAACAATTCACTGTAATGCCAGACAAATTCAAGACTGACGGAAAACACGATGAATTAAAAAAATCTTTATTATGAATAAATTTGAAATATTGTTTTCTTTAACTTTTCATCAAAATAAATAAATAGAAAAATCATGTGTACAATGATTAATCAAGTACTATAAAGCCAGACAGATTCTAGAAAGACAGAAAATGCATAATTAAATCTTTATTAAAAATGTATTTATTTTGTAAGATTGTTTCCTTCAACCTTTCATCAAAATAAATAAGTTTATTCGTAGCATAAACATTTTTCATTTATTTGAAATATTTGCCTAAAATATTTGTAATGCCTGACAAATTCAAGACAAATTTATTTATCATTTCTTTAGATTTTTGTGTTCACTTGTTAATTCTGATGAAACATTATTTTCTGCAACATTTCATCAAAATTAATAAAAAATAGATAAATAAAATCATGTGAGCAATGATAAATCAAGTACAATAAATCCAGAGAAATTCGAGACAGAAAATACATAATTAAATCTTTATTACACATTTTTTTAAGACTTTTTTTCTGCAAACTTATATCTAAATTAAATATTGAAATGTAGAATAAATATTTTTTTAGCATAAACAGTTTTATTTGTTTGTTTATTTGATTTTTTTTCTGTGCAATGATTTTATCATGAACTTTAATGCCTGATAAATTCAGGACCGACAGAAAATACACATTTATTTATAATCAAGCTTTTTTTGTTAATTTATTTATTTTGATGAAATATTGTTTGCATAATCATTCACATTTTTATTTTTTATTAATTTTGATGAAAAGATGAAGTACTATAAAGTCAATTGATTCAAGACAAAAAATACATAAAATTAAATCTTTATTATAAATAAATATATTGTAAGATTGTTTACTTTATCTATTAATCTAAATAAATAAATAGAAAATACTTATAGCATAAACATGTTTATTTATTTGAAATATTTTCAAAATAAATAAAAGTTTGCCATTATTAATCATGAACAAAGGCCAGAGACATTCAAGACATGACAGGAAGTGCATAAATAAAAATAAGTCTTTATAATGTTATATGTATTATAAGTCCAGAGACTTTCAGGACAGACAGAAAATTATATATATAAAAAAATTAAATAATATATATATATATATCATTCTATAACAGGTCTATCAAATTGACCTAATAATGACCAGTTCTATTTCTCTACAATATACTGTGACTGAAGCTCAGAGTGGTTTTATTATTGTAACTGTATTTGGCTCACAGTACTGCTGTTAAGTGACTGGATGTGTGTCTCAAATAACACTGTTAGCTGGGTGGGGTACAAACCAACAGCCGCACTCGCTCGCTCACTCGCTCTCACTCACTCACACTCTCACACTCTCACACTCACTCTCACACTCACACTCACTCACTCACTCACTCACTCACTCACTCACTCACTCACTCACTCACTCACTCACTCACTCACTCACTCACTCACTCACTCACTCACTCACTCACTCACTCACTCACTCACTCACTCACTCACTCACTCACTCACTCACTCACTCACTCACTCACTCACTCACTCACTCACTCACTCACTCACTCACTCACTCACTCACTCACTCACTCACTCACTCACTCACTCACTCACTCACTCACTCACTCACTCACTCACTCACTCACTCACTCACTCACTCACTCACTCACTCACTCACTCACTCACTCACTCACTCACTCACTCACTCACTCACTCACTCACTCACTCACTCACTCACTCACTCACTCACTCACTCACTCACTCACTCACTCACTCACTCACTCACTCACTCACTCACTCACTCACTCACTCACTCACTCACTCACTCACTCACTCACTCACTCACTCACTCACTCACTCACTCACTCACTCACTCACTCACTCACTCACTCACTCACTCACTCACTCACTCACTCACTCACTCACTCACTCACTCACTCACTCACTCACTCACTCACTCACTCACTCACTCACTCACTCACTCACTCACTCACACTCACTCACTCACACTCACACTCACGCTCACTCACGCTCACTCACTCTCACACTCACTCTCACTCACTCTCACTCACTCTCACATTCACTCACTCACACTCACACTCACGCTCACTCACGCTCACTCACTCTCACACTCACTCTCACTCTCACTCTCACTCTCACTCTCACTCTCACTCTCACTCTCACTCTCACTCTCACTCTCACTCTCACTCTCACTCTCACTCTCACTCTCACTCTCACTCTCACTCTCACTCTCACTCTCACTCTCACTCTCACTCTCACTCTCACTCTCACTCTCACTCTCACTCTCACTCTCACTCTCACTCTCACTCTCACTCTCACTCTCACTCTCACTCTCACTCTCACTCTCACTCTCACTCTCACTCTCACTCTCACTCTCACTCTCACTCTCACTCTCACTCTCACTCTCACTCTCACTCTCACTCTCACTCTCACTCTCACTCTCACTCTCACTCTCACTCTCACTCTCACTCTCACTCTCACTCTCACTCTCACTCTCACTCTCACTCTCACTCTCACTCTCACTCTCACTCTCACTCTCACTCTCACTCTCACTCTCACTCTCACTCTCACTCTCACTCTCACTCTCACTCTCACTCTCACTCTCACTCTCACTCTCACTCTCACTCTCACTCTCACTCTCACTCTCACTCTCACTCTCACTCTCACTCTCACTCTCACTCTCACTCTCACTCTCACTCTCACTCTCACTCTCACTCTCACTCTCACTCTCACTCTCACTCTCACTCTCACTCTCACTCTCACTCTCACTCTCACTCTCACTCTCACTCTCACTCTCACTCTCACTCTCACTCTCACTCTCACTCTCACTCTCACTCTCACTCTCACTCTCACTCTCACTCTCACTCTCACTCTCACTCTCACTCTCACTCTCACTCTCACTCTCACTCTCACTCTCACTCTCACTCTCACTCTCACTCTCACTCTCACTCTCACTCTCACTCTCACTCTCACTCTCACTCTCACTCTCACTCTCACTCTCACTCTCACTCTCACTCTCACTCTCACTCTCACTCTCACTCTCACTCTCACTCTCACTCTCACTCTCACTCTCACTCTCACTCTCACTCTCACTCTCACTCTCACTCTCACTCTCACTCTCACTCTCACTCTCACTCTCACTCTCACTCTCACTCTCACTCTCACTCTCACTCTCACTCTCACTCTCACTCTCACTCTCACTCTCACTCTCACTCTCACTCTCACTCTCACTCTCACTCTCACTCTCACTCTCACTCTCACTCTCACTCTCACTCTCACTCTCACTCTCACTCTCACTCTCACTCTCACTCTCACTCTCACTCTCACTCTCACTCTCACTCTCACTCTCACTCTCACTCTCACTCTCACTCTCACTCTCACTCTCACTCTCACTCTCACTCTCACTCTCACTCTCACTCTCACTCTCACTCTCACTCTCACTCTCACTCTCACTCTCACTCTCACTCTCACTCTCACTCTCACTCTCACTCTCACTCTCACTCTCACTCTCACTCTCACTCTCACTCTCACTCTCACTCTCACTCTCACTCTCACTCTCACTCTCACTCTCACTCTCACTCTCACTCTCACTCTCACTCTCACTCTCACTCTCACTCTCACTCTCACTCTCACTCTCACTCTCACTCTCACTCTCACTCTCACTCTCACTCTCACTCTCACTCTCACTCTCACTCTCACTCTCACTCTCACTCTCACTCTCACTCTCACTCTCACTCTCACTCTCACTCTCACTCTCACTCTCACTCTCACTCTCACTCTCACTCTCACTCTCACTCTCACTCTCACTCTCACTCTCACTCTCACTCTCACTCTCACTCTCACTCTCACTCTCACTCTCACTCTCACTCTCACTCTCACTCTCACTCTCACTCTCACTCTCACTCTCACTCTCACTCTCACTCTCACTCTCACTCTCACTCTCACTCTCACTCTCACTCTCACTCTCACTCTCACTCTCACTCTCACTCTCACTCTCACTCTCACTCTCACTCTCACTCTCACTCTCACTCTCACTCTCACTCTCACTCTCACTCTCACTCTCACTCTCACTCTCACTCTCACTCTCACTCTCACTCTCACTCTCACTCTCACTCTCACTCTCACTCTCACTCTCACTCTCACTCTCACTCTCACTCTCACTCTCACTCTCACTCTCACTCTCACTCTCACTCTCACTCTCACTCTCACTCTCACTCTCACTCTCACTCTCACTCTCACTCTCACTCTCACTCTCACTCTCACTCTCACTCTCACTCTCACTCTCACTCTCACTCTCACTCTCACTCTCACTCTCACTCTCACTCTCACTCTCACTCTCACTCTCACTCTCACTCTCACTCTCACTCTCACTCTCACTCTCACTCTCACTCTCACTCTCACTCTCACTCTCACTCTCACTCTCACTCTCACTCTCACTCTCACTCTCACTCTCACTCTCACTCTCACTCTCACTCTCACTCTCACTCTCACTCTCACTCTCACTCTCACTCTCACTCTCACTCTCACTCTCACTCTCACTCTCACTCTCACTCTCACTCTCACTCTCACTCTCACTCTCACTCTCACTCTCACTCTCACTCTCACTCTCACTCTCACTCTCACTCTCACTCTCACTCTCACTCTCACTCTCACTCTCACTCTCACTCTCACTCTCACTCTCACTCTCACTCTCACTCTCACTCTCACACTCACACTCACTCTCACACTCACTCTCACTCTCACACTCACATTCACTCACTCACTCTCACACTCACTCTCACTCTCACTCTCACTCTCACTCTC
>NW_015544180.1:735056-736252 GCF_001515605.1 Sinocyclocheilus anshuiensis
CTCTCACACTCACTCACTCACTCACTCTCACACTCACTCACTCACACTCACACTCACTCTCACTCTCACTCTCACTGCTGTTCTCTGGGTCAGTAAAACCACAGAGCTCTTTATTTGGACAGATTCATTAATTTGTCCTTCACAGGAGGAATTTCTTACTGAATTTATCCGCTTGTCTTGTAGATGTTGGTTTTTACAGGCTTTTGTTTCTGTTTTGTCTGTATTGAATGTCTCTGCTCTTATAGAACACTTTTAGTAACATGATCTTGAATCAAAACTAGTAACTTGAAATTTGTTTACTCTTCTGTTGATGTAATAAATGCTGTGTGTGCAGAGAGAAGTAGTACTGTCCAATAATACTCCCTGAACATTAAAACACTTCATTTTCTCACTGGATATTCAGTGTCACATCAAGGAGGTTAAAAACTGCACTTCATGTCATTTGAGCTGAAGCAAATACTGTCCATGTTGGTTTTGTAAATGCATCTGATCTCGAATCTGCTCTTGTTTTGCAGGATCACAATGAATACGAGCAGGAGAACAACGGTGAGACTCTTTTCTCTTTGCCAGTCTCAGTATTTGGTGCTCTGTTTGGGTGACGTGTGACTCTCATTGGTTGAGGAATGCTGCTGATAAATGCTTGCTGAAGGTCTGCATTAGTTCTGGAATGTTCCTCTCTCCGTTAACATTTATTCAACGTCTGCTGGCTTCAGTCTGCTCTTCTCATTAAAGACGGCTGCATTAACACTGATTCTGACGGTTCGTCTCGCGGGACAGAATGAGGGAAATCCATTAGAAATCCAACAGGTCTAGGGAAGCTCTGACTCTAGTTTACCCTGCCAGACCGACGGCACGCGCTGATTTGCCTTTATGTTGATTTGATGTGCATTCTGTCGCGTGTTGGCATTGTAGCAAATGGTCAGTGAAAGAAGTGCTTAATCTACAGAAAATGTTGATCATCAAACTCAGGAGGTCAAACTAAATGTGAACTCTTATTTTACATTTGTTTAGAGGCCATGACAAATATATGAATATAGTTTAAATGTGTGGGATTTTTAAATGTTAATGTTAAATGTTCTGTCAATGGTTTTAAAATAATAATTTATATTAAATATTATTAATATGAAGTAAAATAATATAAAAATAATTTATAAAAAGTTACGTATTTTTATTAGATATTATGCAAACTATATATA
>NW_015544180.1:736262-736485 GCF_001515605.1 Sinocyclocheilus anshuiensis
ATATATATATATATATATATGTATGTATGTATGTATGTAAAATCTTACTAGTAGTAGTAATAAAAAGAATATATAAAATAGATTATTATTATTATCTAAATTAAACATGATAAAACCAAAAATGGCCATTGTTTTAATAATAATAACTAATAATTATTATTATACAAACATTATATTGTATAACAAATGTTTTTTTTTTTTTTTTTTTTCAATTTAGAAACAT
>NW_015544180.1:736533-736726 GCF_001515605.1 Sinocyclocheilus anshuiensis
ATGACAAATGTCTTTTTGGGCATGGGGTTAATAATAAAACTAAAAAAATGTGAAAGTCTTTGTATGAATAAATGACACTTTCGATGTTGGTTTGTAATTACTGATAAATTTATAGTTCACAAATTAATAAAACGCACACAAAGGGATTTTCCCCATTAAAAAACAAAAACAAAACGTGTAACTACAGTGAATA
>NW_015544180.1:736814-738012 GCF_001515605.1 Sinocyclocheilus anshuiensis
TATATATATAAAATGACCATATACTGTAGCTCTCACTACAAACACACAGAATTTGAGCCTCTAATACTTTCCTGTGTCCTGTGATTAAGTGTTCAGTATCATGGGATGTTAGTGGCTGATCTAACGAGTCTGTTTGTTTACCAGTCCTGCTCTAATGTTCATGTTCTGCCATTAGTCAATGCAAATAGTGTAAATATTATCCTCTCCTGGGTTCTTCATGTCTGCTGGCTGTGGCCTTTTACCAGTAAACAGTTTTGCAGTTTTGCATATAATCTGACCTCAGCTCATCTGAGCAAATGTCTGTAATCAGAACTCAAACACTGAGTTAGAGCTGATGCTGTATAATGAACTAAACTATAACTATCCGGCTCAGCAAGATTCTCTTCAGTCTCTTTTGGTCTTCTACACTCCGTTTTCTCTCAGATCAGTTTATGTGAATGTCTTATATCGCCCCTTGTGGCAACAATTATGTGGCAGTTTGTAGTTGTTATATTATTAGCTCTGGCACATTTCTGAACACAATATGTCAAATTAAAGCATCTGCATTCATCTAGTTGTGTAGAATCTATTTCAGGCCGTACCAGTGTGCATTACTGAGTGTTCATGAGCCGAATGCTTCTCCTGTGAGCGCATGATGAGTCCTTCAGTGAGACGTTTCTGAGTCACACCTTACCAAACACACTTCGATCGAACACTTCCAGGAAGACCAGTGCTCCCATACCCATAAAATGCAAATATACTGGCCTTAAAATCTATTCGAGACTCAGTCCTGATGTGCTGAGTGAGTTTGTGATTGTAGTTCCAGTCACTGATGGCACTGAAGCACCGCTGCTTTCACATCCATCACATCCATAGTCAATACTAAAAGTCTGGAGCAGTAGTTCTTAACTGGTTTTGCTTCAAGATCCAGATTTTCCAGATTTTAGGGATAGTTCACCCAAAAAGGAAAAGTGTAATTTACCCTCATGTTGTTCCAAACCTGTTAGAGTTTTGCTTCTGTTGAACAGAAAAGATGAATGTTGGCAATAAAACCGTTGCTGGTAGCCGTTGACTTCCATGGCATGGGTTGAAAATACTATGGAATTCAGTGGCTGTTTGAAATATCTTGAGGGTGAATAAATGATGACAGAATTTTCTTCTTTGGCTGAACTATCCCTTTAAGATAAACCATCTTAGTGCTGAGAAGTCAAAAGGACAA